>NC_056725.1:1965225083-1965292442 GCF_019279795.1 Protopterus annectens | reverse complement strand
CACTGCACACACAGTAAGGCATGCCTGACATTAATCTGCAGTGCCTGGGACCTGCCTCCATGCTCTACAGAGCACACCTGCCGGTCCAGATTGTACACAGATCATACCTCCCAGGCACATACCTGGACGGCAACACACACAGGTGAGTGGATCCCACATCACACAGTGATGTACACACATACTGTATGTTTTTCTAAGACAAATGCATCATAGGTACTCCATATTTGGATACCCATGTTTGTGACCGCTAGACACATTGTGACACGTGACGGTGAATACACTGTACACCACAGGTTACATGCTGGCAGTGTTATCATACTGTACATTGCACCTCGGACAGTTGCTACTGCCATGTGCTGACAGCAACACGCACTTCCCTAGTATGGACTCCCATGTACCCACACATGCTTGGCCATGCACTACACATAGCTGGGTGACACATTAAACAAGACATACCATACCTACACTACCCTTGGCATGCACCATACCTCCATGTGTCTGTGTGCTATACCTACAGACATCCCCCCTCTGGTTGATGGACATATATGCTTTACGGCCCTGCTAGCCACACCCTGGACACACACCCATTGCAGCAAACATGGTACATGTGCTCAACAGCCGGTACTACCTACATCTGCTGACGGGGTAGTTAATGGCATGGCACCCCGGCAGACGGACAGTATACATGACTATGCTGACACATATCACAATGCACTTCCTCTACATGTACGCACTGGTAGGGACCATGCTATTCCACACAGAGACATGGTGGTACTGGCCTTTTCACAGATGCCACGGTGATATGCATGTTCCATGCACATGTGCTGTATGGGCGCATGTGCAGGCTGTTGCACTTTGGGTATGTTCAAATGTGTGTGGTGCATCACTTGACAGTCATGGTGTGTCCTCGTGCTCCATCACATACTCCACAGCTAGCTACCTACACATGACCACCATACTTTGCAGTGTGGGCCCTCACGCAGTGTGGTGGTATGTCTGTGTTGTTTGGCTACATACACATTCAATGTAGCATACGACAGTCACCCAGGCATTGCCGACAGATATGTTGTTGGCAACATGCCAGCCAATGGGTTACCTACCAATAATATACACTCTCACTCACTACAGGGTTCCAATCCATACATGGACATCGCATTGTCCCTGTGGACACATACATGGTACTGCCATGCACACATTATGTCCTCGGACACTGTCCCAATGTCACCTCCAATCTCCATAGCTGTTATATACCGCCAAACTGGTTGTTATGTGTCTCTGCAGCAGCCCACTGAACTAACTGCTAGCCCATTCATGGACGCTGTGTACCTTGACCACCACACCACTGCATCTATCACACTACACATGGGTGGTAGTGCATTGCACGTGTGGGACTGCATTCATACAGACATGACTGCACCATTGGTATGGCACTGGGGCACATCCTCACATACCTGCTTCACACACTCATTGACGACTTCCATGCCTTTACTGGCACCCTTGTTGGGCATCTGTGTGCCACAGCACACCACATCCACATGATGGCCACCTGTCATACCATTGCATGGGTGGTTGGTGTAGTACAGAGGGTAACAGATCAGACACTATCCCCACATTGCCCTTCAGCACCATTCCACATTCTGGTATTGGCAATGTACACGCCCACCATCACATCATACCCTGTGTCTCAGGATGTTAGGCTGTGTGACTCCTGGACAGGTCACACAGTGGTGCAAGCATATCATGCTACCTACGACATGTAAGGTACATGTGGCATTACACAGTCCTCAGTCATGTGTCCCCTCATGTTCACTATTTGCTTACATACACAACATGCTGTCACAGAGTAATGTCCATGTCTACATGTCCCACATCTACATACCTGGCAGCATTCTAGCTCCAGCAGCTCATACTGCTAACATCCATGCAGGTGTCGGTGTGGCAGATATATCGTGTAGATGTCATTGTGTCAGATACATGACGGATGGTGCATACACATCACCTTTGCATAGCGACAGTCATCCACTGGATATCACGCGGATACTGTCCCTATACATGCATATCACATTGTACATGGTTGCTGTACACACACATGCCCCACATGGTGCTGTGGTTGCCATATTCCACTGTATGGGTACACATCTGCATGGCCACACATATCTGGACTATGTGTGTTGCTGGGACATTGGTAGCCTTTGTACTTGTGCCATACACACATCTACACACGGGCAGGGTTACTATAACACATTCATGGTGTGCCTTCCACAATGGCTACAACTTTCCATGTCACAGTATAGTCATGCCGCGATGTATACCAGGCTCAGACAGTTTACATATGCAGATAACAGACGGGGAACACATCTGTACTCATCTGCATAACACTTACACAGTGGTGTCATGTACTCTGCCATGGGCCATGTCCTCCGCATTACTGATGCGTGTAGTACTCCTACATGGCATTTGCAGTGGGCAGGGTGAATGAAGCAGTCATGCATATGTGCACACAAGCCACATTGCTTAGCCTGGGCTTCTGTTTACCTACACAGACTAGACACACACCATGCTGTAGAACATAGGTCCTGTGCACATCCCACAGGGACACACTGTGGCACTGGTCATGTGATAGCTCCCTTGCTGATAGGGTGACACATACACATGGGACCACCACAACAGCAGTACTGTGCAGACATGCAGTTGACATCCACCTTTGCTGTCCAGTGGACAGTACCATGGGGGGGGGTGGCACGACTGTGTACATTGCACATGTGTTTACACATGGACCTGCCAGACATCATTGTTGCACACATTGCACCTGCTATAGATAGCTTGGACATAGTTACTTGATGTTCCTTCCATTTTGGGTGGCTATTCTGCTACTGCTCTGTCCCATATCTGCAGGCCATACACATCCTGTTAATGTACATAACACTAGGCCATACGTCCATCATGCATGCTATGCCTGTGATACTGTGTATAATGTCTGGACGTATCCATCATGATAGCTTTACATTATACATACTTGACATGGTCACCCCTACTGCGAGGCATACGTGCACGTCGTGCACACATTACGTATGACATCGACAATATCTGCCCATACACATGTGTGCTGTGACACTATACATACATGTCCTATCCCCTGCTGTGGCACTTCATTGTTGGACATCCACTGCCAGCATCAGCGTGGGTGGTGGCATTGCTCTGTGTTTTAAATCACGATGGCACCCTTGGCCTATCCCAGCTGTGTACATGATGTCCCACTGCTGTGCACACGGTGTCCACAGTGGTTGGTATACTCAGCAGGTTAACACTACATAACCACCTTTCACCACTCTCTCCTTTATGGACAGGTATCTTTACTGACAAACACCGTTCACATACGGTGCCGATTCGTCATACATATCATGCGTTACACACCAGTACATCTCGTGGGTTCTACATACCTTTCCTGTATTGCTTTCCGTATTCCGTTTGTGTCTCGCTACTGACAAGTGATCGGCTCTTGTAGGAATAACGTCTTTGTTCGGTATGAACATGCAGTTTGACTATCCTGGGAGTCTTCCTTATATCCGTCGTCACCTGCGGAATGTGGGTTCATCACACCAATAGCTGTTCCTCGGTGTGTACTTATGTGCATATCACCTGTGCATCTCCTCCATTAAACGGTACTGCCGGAACTAGGCCATGGTTCATTCATCGTCTGGGCGTTGATTATCTGCACTAACTTCGTGGGGATGGTATGTATTGTGTTATATTATGGGTGACTACAACCGCTATGTGTGGCGTCAGGTACATTTGGCTGTGGTGTTAGCCTTGGATTGTATGTGTTGGGTATGGTATTATGTTCCACATGTGGGTGTCCGTGTCCTGCCGGCGTCTGTCGATGGCGTTTTGCATTCTGATGTGTAACATAGCTCTTGTATTCCTGTACACAACGGATGCAGGTATGCATCCGCTGCTGATAGTGGTTCCCACGCAGGATGTTGCAGGTATGCCGCTGTCATTAACTGCCTGTATGTTTGTGCTGCTATTTCGGATTGTATCCCTTTGATATGTGCGATGGGGTATATCGGCGGCTGTGGGTGACGGGTACGGGTTGTGGGCCTTGCATTTGTACATACACGGTATGCTTCTGTGTGTGCTCCATCCCTGCCTGGGGAGTTACAAGTTACCTGTCTGTTGTTCTAGGAGTGTAGGTTTTGTTGATGTCGTCTGCTGTCGGTACCACCTGCTTGTGTGCTTCCTGCATGTATTCCTCCATCACATCGGTAGTATATCTGCAGCTGTTCGTAGGTGCCGACTATCCCTTGGCATTTTGTCACGGATATTTACGGTCATTGTGGTCCTGTAGTTGGGACGGCCTGTATGCTACCGGTTGCCACCTATTCAGGTGGCAATTGCTTGTTTAACACTCTTAGAACACACAGCGGTGTTTACGGGATGATACGTGTCCACGATCGGTGCCGGGGTAGCACATGCGTATTTCCGCGGTACATAACTATTGCTGCGTAACTTTGCCGATATCTCGTATTGGAATTAACATGTCGGCGCCATACATACGGTGATGGTTTGTACATGCGTCCTTTGCATGTCATGTTGGCTATACTCCTGTGGTACATTCTGGGACATTTTCGATTTGCATCGTTTTACGTCGCCACGCACCTAGCCAGTGAGGAGCTCTCAGTACTACTTTGTGGGTACTGCTATACATACGCCTGTGGTTCCTATACTGTATGCCTACACATGTTATTCCACTCCGCCTGTCACATGCCACCTACATACACATTTTATAGTGTCACACACATTACACTGGCACAGCGGAACACACGACACCCTCACCTCACACATGCACATACTGCCGCTTTCGCAGGGACGGTTGCACACAGTACCTACGTTGAACACGTCGCCGGTGGCGGTGTCTACCTCCGCCCTCATATCCTCAGAATATTACACGCACATGTCCTGTTACTGTATCGTGGCCTGGCGATCATCCCGAATGGCGAATATGCATTTAGGTGGGTTGACCTTTCCATGGGTGGCGTTCCCTGCTCTGTCCACCCTCCCGGATAGTCGGGTTGTCGTTCAGTATGTTTACTATGTTGAGAGTTCGCATCTTACTGCATCTGTAACCTTGCCTCCCTGTGATTCCCTGTTGAACTTGTTGTACTTTATATCTGTGTATGTGTACATATATTTCTACGTGTGTAATGATATCTATATCCATATTTGTGTATGCACATATGTAGACACCTTGCACCGAATGTGGCAGCATACGGCTACGCCGTCTGCTGTCGGACCCGCATGCGGTTGAGGTGCTGTTCCATGCTCCGCTGGCTGTTGGTTGTGCAGTGTTTGGGTGCTACCTATGTTGGAGTCACACATGGGACCGCCCATACAGTACACATTATGGGTGGACATGTTTGTGTGCCGTCCATTTCACTGTGTGTGCAGGTAGGGAGGTGTCAGTCCATGGGGCCTACGCTGTCAGAGTATGTGCTATACGTTCCCTCTTTGCCAAGGCATAGGCATATTGGGTACGCCTCCGTCTGCCTACTGGGGCTGGCACAGTGTTCATGGCGCTGAACGCCCTGTGCCTGTGCTTGCCTTGCCAGTTGTGGCGGGCTTGGTGGCCCTACACCATTATGTCCCTGTGGCAGCTGTTTCCGCAGGATCATATTATGTAGCATAGCACATACTATGAATATGTGGGCACATGTGCCTGGAGAGTACTGCAAGGCTCCACCAGATGTATCCAAGCACCGGAACCGTGATTTCAACATCCCAAACACACGCTCTATGATTATTCTGGTTTGTGCGTGTGCCTCTTTATGGCGTTCTTGCATGTGTGTGTGTGCATTTCTGATGGGTGTCATCATCCACGGCTCCAATGCCTAGCCAGCATCCTCCACAAGGTGACCTTGTGTGATGTCCCCCCTGGCGAATACCTGATACAGCTGTGAGGCATGCCAGATATGGGAGTCGTGGTAGCTTCCGGGGCTGCCAGCACACACATCCATGATAATGCCCTGCGCATTGCACACGACCTGGCAATTGATGGAGGGGAATCCCTTGCGGTTTATGTAGCGTCTACCCTGCTCACCGGGTGGTGACTTGATTTCTATGTGCGTACAGTCTATCGCACCCAGTACCTCCGTGTATTGTGCCACACAGTGGAAGTGGCGCATATTGCTAGCCAACTCCTCCTGAGATCTGGGAAAGTATATATACTCATGGGCATGTCGTAACATGGCATCCAGAAACTGGTGTAGTACCCTGGATGCTGATGCCTGTGAGATGCCCATTATATCCCCGGTTGGCCTTTGAAAGGTACCTGTTGCCAGTATTCGCAAGCTTACACATACCTTTGTGTCCACTGGGATGGGCTCCCCTCTGTTGTCTCTTGTTCTCAGGCTTGGCCGGCACAGCTCCACTATTTGCTGTAACGTGTCCCTGTCCACCCTGTAATGCTCTACTATCTCCAGGTCTTGCAGCCCCTGGTAGGTCACCCTTGGTCTGAACACTCTCCTTCTCCTCTGAGGTCTCCGGTAGTTGTCGGCACCCTCCTCCGCAACTCCGTCTGTCTCTAACACATGCTGATGCATCACGGCCACGGCAGCACCCAACATATACATTTTAAAAGTTCCCCGTGTGTTTACACCGTAAGGCGCAGCGTTTGGGAATTTGCGCTGTGTGTTGTGTGCATTCCCACTTTATAGTGTTCCGCTGTACACCCGGTGATGTCATTGGGTGTGTCTCTGCTGCCGTATCTGTGGGCTATCTACCGTGTTTTACCGTTGGCACTGCAACGCTGTTGCCTTTGGTGTTACATTACACTTGCCTGCATTGGTTTAGCTTTACACCTTACTTTACTGTTTCTGCACGTTGCACCTACTATTTACGGGAGTGCATCCTGCAGGCACATGACATGTCGTGCACTTTGTTTGCCGCCGTTATGCTAACTCTCTCCTTGGCTGTGCTGTATCGGTTCTTCGCTCTTTGCATTTCTGCAACATCCACTACTTTCTTTGCATTCATATTCCTCCCTTTCCCGCTTTGCAGATTTCTGCATGCAGAGTTGTCAGCTGCCGCCAATTGCCCTCCGTCGGTTGATTGGTGTTAATTGCTCATTACGACTCCAATTACACTGCTTCCGCATTTCCTCATATTCTCCGCATCACCTTCCTGTATCCATGGTTGTTGACAGGGCGGCCGTCACATGACTGGTTTGGGGAACGTAGTCATCCTCGTACATGCATCTGTGCGCGATTGTATACTCTCACGCATCTATTTCCTCACACGCCGGTCCTGATGCTGTGATGTGCATTGTACAGCCCAGGTTTGCTGGGCTCCAATGTGCTTCCTCCCACGGCAGCACACCCTCTGCGATTGACAGGTGTTCCCTACGCCACTCCTTGGTGTTTTACCGCTGCGCTTTGGTGCAGCCTTACGCCAGCGGGGTTTTGCGATTCAGTATTATCTGCCTCATTTGCATGGCATTGACTACTAATACATGGTTACGGCGCCAGACACCGACGCCACTCTTTGGCAACCCTTGGGCTGTGGTTGTGGCTTTCCATTCATACTATGGTGTATTGTGGCTGTGATGCTGATGTGTCTTATACTGCTCTTTTATGGCATTGTCATATTACTTCATTGTTCCTCACCTTCCGCGGACATGTTCTGGGGTTCTGCTGTGGTTTCTGCATACATGACATTTATGTCGTTATTTACATTTTCTGCAGGTTTTCCTTTGACATTCTCGATTTCTTTCCACATTGCCATGTTGCACCACTATGACACATGACGTTGGCAGCCTTCCGTTACTCCTATGTCATGTTTGGATATATGTAAACCATTTTTTTGGTTTACATTGCCGTGCTGTTATGCTACACCCGTGCCACTTCGTGAATCGCTACTTGCCTTCATTTGCATGGTGCAACACCGCACATGGGGTATTTAACATACCTACGCCGGAGGCGGCGCAACTCCGGTGTACGCCGCTGATGCACGTGGGTTTGGATCGTACCTGAATCGCTCGGCGGCCATGTCTGGCATTGTGGCTCCTACGCCATGCGTGCGCCTGGCGCAAGGTTCATGAATCCCGGGGATAGTGTCTAATACATGAGTAAATAACAAGATAGGGCAACATTCATAACTTTAGAAAAAGTTCTGTTTTGTTTTTCACAACTTTTATATAATGTTCTCAGTAAAAAGTTCATTTAATAAATCCTTGTTAACATGTCATTCTCATTGTTTTCTTCTGAAACGTGTGTTAAATATTGGCAAGATTAAAGGTAAGAGATTGTATTCCTTTTTACATTCTGTTGTAAAGTGTTACTACCAATTGCAAAATATAAAGGGCTTGATGTGAAGATGACATTAAGTAACTCTAAATCCTTATAATACAAGTGTAAATATTTTTGTTTACTTCATTATTTTATCAACAAATGTTTGGTTATTTAGCAATCGCAAGGTACTTATCACTTGAAATAGAATGGTTTGTGACATAGCCATTTGAAACTATATCTTTTGTTCATAGTTGCTGATTAAGGTAGGCAATTCACAGTTTAATGACACCCTAAAAGAACTGTTTAGAAATCTTACATGGGTCAGGAGAGTCGTAACATCTTAAAATACATTGTACAATTCAAAAATTATAGACTGAACCATTAGACTGACAATGGCTATTGATTGTAGGATGGTAGAAGGTGGCTTCAATGACTTGTTCATTAAACCAGGAATTTTAAATGTTATGCTTGGTACTGTATAGTTCTGATTATATGTTAGATATGTTTAAAGTTAAAATTTTGTCCATAATAAAATACACAATGCAAGAATGTGTTTTTAAATATGTCTATATATGAATGTGTTTCACTTAATATCAATGGCCTTAATAACAACATAAAGAGGGGAAGTTTATGTAAATACCTTAGAACAAATAGAGTGGATATTGCATGTATACAGGAAACCCAACTAATAGAAAAAGATGTGAATAGGTTGTTTTTTAATGGTTATGCAACACTTGTCGCATCTCACTATCAGACCAAGAAGAGGGGCACTATGATTTTGTGGAAAAAATCCTTACCAGTACCTAAAATTATTGATTCACATTCAGACAAAAATGGTATGTTAAGTATGGTAACTTTGGAAATAAATAGAAAATACATCACCTTAATTAATACATACTGGATAAGTGGTATCGGAGCAGGAACAGCAAACAAGTACTTAAAACTAATCTCATTTAAAGCTAAAGGAGATATTATATGTGCAGGAGATTTCAACTGCACTCTTTCCAAGAATGACACCGCTAAGAATGGTAACTTTAAAATGTCAGCTGCAGCAAAAAGATAAAATAACTTTATTACCTCTTCAAATTTGAGGAATATTTATACCATAAGAGAATCAGAATCCCTACAATATACACATTACTCTTATAGGTATGGCACCCAAACAACTATTGATAAGATATTTGTTACTTATAATTTATTATCTGAGATACAGGAAGTCAAAATCAGTACATGCCCATTGTCCGATCACAACGCTATGTCTTTTAAAATCCACATAACACCCAGAGACCTGATATACTGGCAAAGATTACCTGCATACATTACCAAATTAAAATATTTCAGAGAATAGCTGTTAAAAGAAATAAAAACCTTTCTAGATGTTAATGATACTAATGAGACCTCTAGAATTATACTTTGGGATACATTTAAATCATACTTATATGGTAAAATTAAAAGTTGGTACTTAAACAAAAAGAAGGAATGGGATAAGGAGCTAATACATATACAGTCAAAAACTGAAACATTAAAAAAGAACTTTGACAAAAAAGATGCTGCAAAAATTTCTGAAATAGAGTAACTGAATAGAACGTACACATACATTTTAAATCACAAAGTAGCAATAAACTTAAAAAAAATAAAGCTAAAATCCTAGGAATATGCATAGACTTGCACTTAAATCTAAAAGTCTGACAAAAGCTAATCATATTAAGAAAATTAGACAATTCCATGACGAAACCTAAACATGTAACAGATTTAAAAGAAATACTAGAGGCCTTTAGAACACATCACGAAACACTAAATAACACCAACCTACATAATACTGATAATAGTATAAGAGACAAGTTTTTGAAAGACAGTATTGATAAAAGATTAACAAAAGAACAAAACTCTAGATTTCTTAAGTCTATATCATTAAGGGAACTTAAGGGAAAAATACAAAATATTAAAAATAATAGGGCCCCAGGCCTTGATGGGCTAATAGGGAAAATATATTAGATACTTCTGGATGAGATCTTAGAAATTCTACTAGATGCTTTTGAAGAATTCAAAAAGAATAACGTCATTTTCCCTTCCTGGAAATATGCTATGATTTCACCCATTTTGAAACATGACAAGGACCCTAATTTTATAACATCCTACTGCCCTGTTTCCCTTCTGAATGTGGACTTCAAGATTTTTACATCTATTCTAGCAGATAGATTAAATCAGTTTTTACCAAAAATAATAAAAGATGATCAAACAGGGTTTATTTCACTCAGGACGGTCCAAGATAATTTAATCAGACTATTAACATTAATGGACCATGCAAACAAAAAAAAAAAAAGAAGAGGAAATTAACAATTATTAGCCTGGACTTGGACAAAGCATTTGCTTCATTGAGTTGGCCCTATTTATTTAAATTTCTAGAATTATATAACTTTTACTCAGATTTTTTTTAAATTGCTGAAGAAACTATACACTACTTCTATGTCATACATTAAAATTGGAGCTTTCCTGTCAGGACCACTTAAAATAATGAAAGGCACCAAGTAAGGGTGCCCATTATTACCGTTATTATTTGCTCTGTCAGTGGAGCCCTTAGCTAATTATATAAGAACTAATGATAAAATTAGCAGCTTCTATGTCAATGCAAAGTACAATTCCAAAATCCAGCTTTTCGCTGACAATATCTTATTAACAATTGGGAACATAGATACTTCAATTGAACATCTTATAGAATCCCTTCATAACTTTGAAATGATATCAGGCCTAAGTTTTAATGAAAATAAAACTGAAACTATTTTGTTAAACAAAAAATAAACCCCATTCTGGACATACATAGTGACTTTAACTGGGCTATTCAACTGATTCCCAATTTTCCAACCCGTTAACAATTGTTTCAAGGACAATGGTCTCAAAGTAAATGTAAAAATTTTGCATTGTTAATTTTTGTAAAGGGCACATTTTCCAGTACTAAATATATGATGCACCCCTCAGATGAGATCTAGACATTCCTACTGATAATTATTTTTTTTTTATTTCATGTCATACAGGGCACTTAGACAAATTAAAAAGCACTGCATCAAGCAAACTAGCACGACCCAAAAAAGGCATCAATAAACCAAACACTAAATCTAATATTATACACAGTAATTTAACTATATAAAGATGGTGCAACATCATTTAATTAGACTATTAACACAAATTATTAATACCTATCATCTCCTAAGAAATAATATTCTATAGCTCTACCAAAAACTGAAAAATCATCTTTCATGCAGATTTAACTTTATAATCAGAATGTAATCTGAAAAAATGAAAACATTTTCTGAGCATAACAAGTATTTCCCCTTTTGAATGTAAAACAGGTTTATGTGCATTAGTCTTGTATTCCCTAGATAGGACCATTTTAACAACAGAAGACATAACTAAAACCACTTGAACTGCCTCCCTACCCAAACTCAAATTGGCATCTTAAATCCTCATTCCTTAAAAGTCCCAACTCCACACCAAATGAGTCCCAAAGGTCTGGGACATCCATCTGTACCTATAATTGCTGAGCTCACAAACACTTCCAAAACATATATACCGTCCCTGCCTTACCTATTTTATATCTCCATCATTTGTCTGAACTACCTATGAGGATCTTTAGCAGGGACAGAAACATGCTTAATTGTTTGTCTTTTCCTGGATGGGACATCAGCCCTAACAAATACTGGAGGTTCTGACCCTAGGTGAGATTTGATAAGAGAACCAGGAACATCCTCCCTGACAAATATCTGTGGAATCCCTCTATGGCCCTCTTATATAATCAACCACAGTTCCCCCTTGATGTTTGAAGCAGACCACTACAAAGCCTAAGAGGACATGAGAAAAGATGGATCCATGCAGGCTCCTGATGGGGTTGTCACAGAGGAATCCAATGTAGACACAGAATGACCTACAAAGCTATTACCTGTTTCTAGAAGGACATCTGGTGAAGGCTAGACAGCTAAAGAATCTGGCCAAGAGACTTCATGGTCTTCTTCTTCTTACTTAGCGGGAGTATCACAGAGTTAAAGGATTTTGCCATTGTACCCTGGGCTGTTTAAGTCATTGGATTTCATGATAAATGACCAGGGAAGACAAATGGCTCCTGAGTGTCTTAGGAACAAATTCCTTACATATAGTACTACAGGTATGGTAGTAAGAACCCCCCCCCAAAAAAAAAGACAGTGTTTGTGATGATCCTTATGACATTTGTATACTGATATTTAACGTTTTTCCGATACAATGAAGGCTGTCCTTTTACCCACGTACCACACAGCTTAGATGGTTCAAAAATCGATCTCAAACGGATATTGTAAAAAATTTATTGTAACCAAAATGTAAGGTACATACAATAAGGTACTTTAAACACATAAAAACATGTAAAAGGAAAGTAACTGATTTAGCGCTTTCATCTCCTTCATCAAAGAATATGTAATTTCAGAAAGAGGTAATAAATACAATGCTCTGTTAACAAAAGATGGGTGTTTGGAGATTACAGTTAGGAATAGTAGTAAGAACAGTTCCAATATTCAAAATTTATTTGTAGCAAGTTCTACACCCTATTTGACGATTACATACCATCAAGGTGTAAAATGGTTGAAAAAAAGCATCAACGACACTCGGGAGATGTTCAGGAATATGGCAACGAAAACTGATGTATTCCAATGTGACATTAAATACAGTTTTAGAAGGAACAAGAATATTAAGAACATTATTGAACAGAGAACAACCATAGCTAGTAGGGCCAATAAGAGGCATGGCACTTTTAAATGTGGTAGGTGTGCACAATGCTCATATATTGCCAGATTGAAAGAAATCAGAAAACCAAGCTTGGACTTGACTTTAAAAGCCAAAAGATATAATAGTTGCTACTCAAAAGGAGTAGTATATTTGGTGTTTTGTAAAGCATGCTGGAGCTATTACATAGGCAAAACTGAACGCCACCTTAGGAATAGAATATATGAGCATACCAGGGACATCAACAAACACAATGATAATAATGCATTATATAGGCATGCATTGGTATGCAAAAAGGCAGATTTTAAATTTTGGGTGTTAGAGGAAATTGAACCCATGGATAGAGGAGGCGATTGGGAGACAAAGTTAGAGTATAGGGAAATGATCTGGCAGCTGAGATTAGACGCATGTAGTGGGAAAGGATTAAACAACCACATTTCTATAACTCCGGCATTAAAACCATTGGCAGCAGACCCAAAGAAAAGATAAAATGAATAACGACAAAAGAAAGCCTGAATAAATAGTATCAGTTGAACAAAATTAGTCAACATTTTTAAAGTTTTTAAAAAATTTTTAACCTTTTAATATATTCTATGTATATATACAATTTTTAATTTTAATTTATTAATTCTAACAATCAACTATTTTCATATATTTTTTATATTTTTTATATTAATAAGTTAATATTTATCAATATTTGTCTGTTCATATGCATTTTCTTATGTATTTCAACAAGATAGGTTTCTGTTTAATGTGTTCACTTTTCAACTTGTACGTTCATTAGTATTTTATGTAAATTCATATACATTTTTCACATTATAACTATATATTACAATTATATATATATAGAAATATATGTATATTTTACATTTTATGTTTCATACATATTTTTTATATATTTTTTACATATCGTAATATGCATCAATCATATTTATTTCTATTTATTTATTTATTTCCTTCATACATGTATATATTGGGACAGATATATACATTCATATACATATATATTTTTATATATAGTTATTTAACACAATGTTTATTTATTTACTTAATTACCCAACATAACAACCGTGGGACAGGGATGGTTTTAGCAAATACAATTTTTTCTATTAAATCATATATACATTTATATATTTTTTCATATCAACATAAATTGTGATTTTAGAGTTCACATAAACAATATGCACCTATTTATAATTGTTCCTTTGGTATTATAACAGTATATTATTTTTGTTTTTCCTGTATTTTCAACAGGTTATACTGGTCAACAACCTTCATTATATACAATGTTTTTTGCAGTGTTGCTTAGATTTACTATCGAAGCCTAGCCCTTTGAATTCATAATTAATTGTAATCAATTAAATAGATGCTTAATTCTCAACCAATGAGTTGACAATGCTGTGTGATATATAATGCAAGATCTGTCAATGGTAATTGGATTCTGAGGAAGTCAGGAGATGAAAGCGCTAAATCGGTTACTTTCCTTTTACGTGTTTTTATGTGTTTAAAGTACCTTATTTTATGTACCTTACGTTTTGGTTACAATAATTTTTTCACAATATCCGTTTGAGATAGATTTTTGAACCATCCAAGCTGTGTGGTACGTGGGTAAAAGGACAGCCTTCATTGTAAGGATAGCCTTCATTGTATCGGAACAACGTTGTTAAATATAGGACTTTGTTTTTTGTTTGCAGCCCTTGGGTTGTGTGGTTAACATTTGTATACTGGCCGTGCATTGACAGCTACTGTTATGGTAAGAGCTGTGTGGTTAACATTTGTATACTGGCCGTGCATTGACAGCTACTGTTATGGTAAGATTTTACACAGCTGTCATTTCCCCCTTGAAAACAGTCTAACAGAAGTGGCATACTACATGCATACTACATATGTAAAATTCACATGTGTTGATCCCAAAAGCTTGGCCAGCATTTTATTATCTCACTTCCAAACCATATCACCCTCCATTGTACTGAAGATATTACAAAGCCCTCTTTGACATCTTTTTTTTTTCAAAAACCTAAAGATCTCTCTCTCTACCTTTCTGACTCTAAGATCCCAATAAGTCTTCCCTCAACACTACTGATGAAAGATATCCCACTTTTTCTAGGGTGCAAAGCAGCCTTTTCCTGTTCAACCCTTCTTTCCTCATAATAATTAATTGACTTCCAATAAGTAAACCACTGAGATTGTGGGATGAAATATTCAAATTGACTGTCCTGGAAAGTTTTAAAACACCTTCCATTTCCCTGGATCTCCATGTTTCCCTGAAGCAACTGCATCCAAGAAGATACATCATGACTCTTCAATACTTCCTAAATCTCCTCTTCAAGTACCTGTCCACTTTGTCCATTTTCCTACTTATCATTCTTTCTTTCTGAATCACATTTAATGTCAACTATTCTTTGCTGATCTTCCACAAGCTTTGAAGCAAAGCACATAGTGGACTGGTGGTTTTTGCTGTATATCAAAAAAGTTTTCCATAAAAAAATTTCCATTCTGCTTTAATATAAGGAACTGTACTATATTAAAGACCACCTCAGGGCTTGGGACCTGAACTCTAGGTGTTAACATTATTTGTTTTGGTATACATGTTCTAATTCTATCTACTACCTATATCTCCAGTACAAACTGAACCACCTGAAGACCATGAAAGAAAGCTTCTAAAGGTATCCTTCTGATGACATAATTCATAGCTGGCATTATAATATATATATATTTCAAGTTAATGAAGAAACCTGTGTTTCCCTTGTTCAAAGGTTTCTTAACCTTGTCAGTTATATCCCCTGAGTTTTATTATATTATTTTTCCCATGTTGACCCTACTTTCAGGCCTAAATAACCACCCTTTGCTGATTATTTAATTATGCCACATGGGCCTCTGCCTTTTCCCTCACATATTCTGATTAATTTAGGCTTTTCCTAGTTTATTTTCAAACTACTGAACTGAGCAAGTGTCTGGAACCTCTTCAAAACTTCATGTAAGACCCTGTCTACCTTTAAGCCATCAGAATACAATCACCTGCATATAGCAGAAAATAAACATTCCCAAACTATAGGGCATACAGCCTCTCATGCAACAGCCTGATAGACATCATTAACTTGTTAATAACCAAGAAAAGTAAGCTGGGTGAAATTGAGCACCCCACTGTATCAAACCTTGTCTAGAACATAACTGATTGAAATATCAAAAGTAGGGGCTTCATACCAAGCTTGTACCCACTTCTTATACCTCACCCCAAAAGTCTCTTTTCTCTAAAACAGTAAACAAAACTTCCTAGTTAAATGTGTTGAAAGCCTTTTAGATGTCAGAAGGTAGCACACCCTTTCTGGTCCCTAATTGATGTTCACATACAAAACTAGCTAACAACCACCAATTATCAATTCTCTGCCTATGTCACACAAAGCCATTATAGCCAGCATCCACTAGTTACAGAAGTTGTTTATCAAGTCTTCATGCCAATATCTTACACAAAATGTTTATATACGAGATAAGGAGGGAATTTGGTCTATAATCCAAATTGGTTTTCTAGCATTCTATCTGCTTGGGAATCATTACCACCTTTGCATGCTGCACCTGTGCAAGAACTTGTTCCTGTTCCTCACACCTTTTAAATAAATCAGCTAAGATCTTACTTATAAAATTCCTTAATCTTTGATCATTATGTCTGTATGGGAGAAGATCTTCTGAACTACAGTTTTAATTTCCAAAGGCATCTCTTCTAGATCCAAAAAAGTCTTAATTCTCCTTTACTTATGTCCTAACGCAGGGGATGAAAAATGCAGTGAATCATTAACCATTTAATGTTATTTTATTTTGGTTTTTATTGGTTTATTTTTATTGTGGAGTGCTTTCATTGTTTTTATTATAGACTTGTTCAGTTACTGTTGTTTGGTGTCAGTGTGATTGACTTTACCCCTACAGTGTCTGCACCTTTGGATTAATTCTCCTTTACTCATCTGACTTGTTATAGAAGATAATGTCCCTTTTGGCATGCATTTGTCTAAAGGTATCACTCAGCTTGAGAGACGTCAGAGAATCCTAACTATAAAGATCAGTTCTTTCAAACATCCTAGTTATTGGGATCGACTCGCAGCATCCTGCCTGTACTCATTCTCTTACCAATCACTCCCTGAAGATCTTTGTCTAGCTTTTCAAGATATGAAAAATCTAACTCTCATTTGCCTCTTCTTCCTCTGCAGAACAAACTGTTCCTCAAATAGATGAGCCAAAGAAACAAAAACTTTCATCAAGAGACAAATAAGACGTGCTGATATGATATGTTCATATCCAAATGTACCTTCCAGTTCTGGGACAAACATATTACATGTCAGAGTAGCAGCCTTGTCACCATCAAGGCAAACCTAGATAACTGGATGGGCAGCCTTAAATTCTCTATCAGTCCATCTTGTGTTGCCCTCCTTCAGGCTAGAGTGCACTACTGCATATCGACTAATACCTAGGTTTGTAATGGCCTGCAGACCTATTACCTAGTACTTACCCATGAGCCTATGAGCTAATTAATGTCATCAGACATGTCACTGTTGAACCACTCCTGTCTATGACCAGCATATTCATTCTGAGATGGAAAATTATTTCAAATGATGCCTGGTTATCCTGCTCCAACATCATATTGATTTAACTCTACTACTTTATCTGTAAGTATATACACTCAAATGATGTATTACATTTTCTTTTTTCTTACTTTTCTTTTGTTGGTCTATACTGATGCTTCATTAAAATAATCACTTCAATCTAAGATTACTCAATAAAAGATTCATTGCATATGTTTTTTATATACTCATACTCCTGAGATAAAAATAGTTAACCTGGTTTGTCACTGAGCTATGTAAAAAGTCATTGTAGCACATCTGAATGTTGCCACCATATTGGTCAATTTAAATAATCTAAACAACAATGAAACTTTTTAGTAAATAATGACAATAATTATTTTAAATCATCATATTGTCATAGAGTCTTTAGCTCTTCATAAGCCACTATTCTGCAGGCATTCCTCCTTCTGATTCATGTCTCTGTACCTTGTAAAATACAAATATTTCTAGCATCATCACTACTTTGATTGCTGACTGGTGCAGTTAACTAATTCTTTATCAGACTGCACTAATATTTCCTGGTGACATTAAAAATGCACATGTATGATTTCTTGAATCCACTGTCTATAGTTCTGCAACCTAGACTGTCATCTTTCATGTCAGATCCTGCAGTTTTGCTGTACTCATCATCAGTTTGGTAGTGTTGGTTGGATGCTACCTGAAAGGTAAAGAGATGCCTCAGCAGGGACAGCTTCATAACAAGTATAAAGAATTAACAGAGTATAAATAATGCAGCACAGTTTTATCTGGTCCCCTTAGAAGTGCTAACTGTTAAGCTTCTTATAGCTATAATACTTTTGTTATTATTGTTGTATAGGTGCCACAAATTCTTTACTGTCTCAAAACATAGGGTTTATTTTCTTTCAACATGTAAGGGTGGTGGAGCTTTAATCAGGAATTCTAGTGCATCAGCGTAATATGTTAATGCATATTCTCAGATGGACAAACATTTCATCCCTAATCTATTTTCTGTTGTTCACAACCTAATACAACCTAATATACCTCCCTTCAAGTACATTCATGATCGTGCTTCACTGTTAACATATTAACACCCTACATTTAACACTTACTGTTCTATCAAAAATGTGATAAAATGTTGTTGTCCCCTCATCCTTGACTTGCTTAGCAATACAAATGCTTGAATTTATGTGTACTTGAAGCGACAGGGAAATAAACAATGTAATGAACAATGTTTGGAACATTAGAAGGAAGCTTTAGCTGCTGTGTGCCCATCTTCAGCAAATATCATATTCAGTTATATTAAAAACACTGTCCAAGGCTTGGGCTACAGGTGTACGCAAATTAAAATAATGAAATTCCATTTTCTTATGTTGAAATTTTATGAAATATGAGGTTTAAAAATGTCAGATTTAATATCAATATTATGACTACACCTCGCTTTTATGTCTTTCAGAGTAATAGATCTGGAACACAGAAAACAGAGTTAGCACAGGGTGGATGGTAAATATAACTAATAAATGCAAACTCTTGTTAAACTGAACATCTGGTTCAAAGTGATACGTCATGTTTTGTGATATTCATATGATTCAGATTTCAGAATTTTTAAATACCAAACCCACTGTTATATGCAACTGCTACTACAATTTAATCTAAGGGGTTAGGGTTAGCAGACATAACTAAGGTGGCCATTGGGGCTCTGCCCTCTGCACAACCTTAGTAATACATGCTAGCCATAAGCCTGCCCTAACACTAAACCAAGATCATACCTTAAAGAAAAAGGAAAAAAAAAACAAAAAACTTCCCTTTACCACTACACAGGACATACTTGGATTCAGAAACATGCATCAATACATACTATAAAAAAACTCAGAAACATGCACCAATACATGCTACCAAAATTAGATCTATCCACTTACTGAACTTTGACCCTAGCCCAAACAATCAAACATGCACAAGCATTCTCACACTTTCCAATCCGTATTTATCTATCTTGATGAAACATCCCTTTGAGATGTCCAGTGTTTGATTATATGAATGTTCAACAATCTCTACTATCCCTTGCATTTGTGGACAAAATATACATTTTTACAAAATGCAGGGAAACTAAATGAACACACACACACACACACACACACACACACACACACACACACACACACTTGTGCATCTCTTTAAGCTTATCTCATGCTTCAGTCCAAGACAAAGTACAATTGCCACCTGTTCTGTATAATACACTAGTGATCACGCAAGTGAATCCTGACTTGATAGCCCAGCACTTGAGACTGCTTAACTTCACAAAATATTTACATTCCAAAGCCTTTATTGTGGATGAAAATGCCAAGAACATGATTTATAGTTTTCTGAAATACATAATATTTTACTTTCAAAGAAATTTCATTGACTGGCTTTTTTGAAAAAAAAAAAACACAGAAAAAATGCTGTGCATGCCACAGGCAAAATATAAGTAAGCGATGTGATAAATATTAAGAACATACTGAATACTGCCAAAACAAATCAAGGGTATATTCAGCCATAGTAATCCAAATTTTTAGTGGATTTTTAGAGCTAGTAAATGTGTATAAGCCATTTAAAAATGTACTTTAACATATGTTCTTAGAATTTGAATCACAGTAGAACACCATGCAAATGAATTAATTTTGTGATATATTTCTGCATTACATTTTCTGTAATGAAAAATCACCACTATCTTACTTCTATGATTAACAATCCTTAGTACTGAATCAATTTCATAATATATTTTATCTAACATACTTTCTTAGTGGTATAGCCATAATAAAGTAAGAATAATGCAGCCTAGCTACATAGAAATCCTGATTATTATTCATTTCATAATGGTAATGAATGCATCTTGCAGACAGTTATTACCTGTAGTAATTGCTGAACCTTTCATTTCTTGACAAGAAGAGGAGCAGGGATTAGGACCAAAAGACAGTTCTTTTCCATTTCATTTCATGGGCCAGACAAAAGGCAGCAATGGTGCCTGTCTGAGCTGATAGGTGTCTGATCAAAGAGGCACGACCTGTCAAAAGGCAGTCATACTCGGAAACCTGATTAGTCCTCAGCAGGACCCTGTCTTTGATCTGAGCTCATGGCAGTCAGACTGCAGGCTGTTTATGTAAAACCAATGAGTTTGCTACATTGTTGGGTGTGGGAAATATAGAATAGATTCTCATACCACGAATAGTAATTACTGAATGAAACATGATTGAAGGGAAACAGTGAGTACTGGCTGAGTGTTTAAATAAGGCATTTAAAAACTCTGAATAAGCAAGTCACTTATTTGTTTTATATTTCTAGAATGGCATAATAAATATAAACAAATTACAGAAAGATACATAGCTCCAAATGTCTGTATCTGTATGACCATTTGAAATGTGTTATTTTAACACATATTTAAATATCTAGCATAACTTGACTAATTTTAAGCAACTGTTTAATAATTATTGCACTATAAATTAAACATTTGGTCACATGCATTCCACTGTTACTATATCACATCTGTCACTGTTGTGTCTTTTGGCTTTTCCCGGTTAGGGGTCACCACAGAGGAACTCCGGTCCACTAATGATTAAAAAAAATCTGTGAAACTGAACTGGCATTGTACAACAAATGCTGACATGCACTGATGAATTTAAAACACATGTTGCTTGGCAGGGTTTGCAGTACGGTTGCCATACAGATAAAAACTGAGCTCGTGCAATGGGTCCACTTTCAAATTTCTAAAGACATGATGAATTTCATTTTGGAGTTCAAATGGAACTGTACTGCTTCACTGGTATGCATTTTACAGTACATGGAACAGACTTCTAATTATAAATGTAATTAATTTGGCAGGAAATCCTGCCTTTGATCGAAAATATTTTCAAAAGTTTTATCAAGGAAGTATCTGCTATAGTTGTGCAAAGGTTGCCATGACTGACCATCAAAAAAAGCTTCAGAAATTGGCAGTGATCACATACTTTTGTTGAAGTGAATGTGATTTATAAAAACAGAATATAAATAAATAAGCACTGAAGATCAGTTTAAGCAGTATAAATAAATGAACACCAGAGTATTAAGCTACAGAGGAAGACAGTAGCAGAAACTTCAAATGTAAGACTGTGGGTAACGTGAAATATAGTTTGTGACTGTGACCAGGCAGTATTACTTGTTAAGAGAGATACGTGCATCTTTTGCAGCTGCCAAGTAGCAAGTATTACTTTATATATCTCCTAGACATTTCTTTCTTAGTGGTATATCATGTTCACGTATCACATGCTATCACTCTCACTAATATTTAATATAGAACCAAGTGAAAATCATATCTGTCAAACTCTTGCTACAAAAAACGTGGACAAAGCCTAAAATAATAAGGGACAAAAACCCAAATATAAGCACATATATTAAATAAAGCTCTTAAAAACATAAAAAGTTGCTAGAATAACAGGATCTGTGTTAGCATACATTTTCTGAATGATATGAAGTCTGAAACTCAAATTGATGTCATTATTTAGTGACTTCAGTACACACTGATTTACTTCAACAAATGTATGTGATCACTGCCTGTAAACAACAAATTTTATGAGGAACAGACAAAGAATATAAGAATACAGAAATATATATAAAGAATATGAAATCTGGACAGTCTGCTAAAATTTGGACAGTTGAGAGGTATGGCTGAAAACCCTTGCCACATTTCACTTTCTCCAGCTATCATCTTTACCCTATTCCTGTCAACTAAAATCTAGTCCCAAAATACAAATATAAACTATCAGTTCAGTTTCTTTGATGTCTGAGTCTTTTGTCAATGTTTAATAACACTATTAAAAACTGCTGTATATCCAGTTTTCCTTCCTCCTGTTCATGACAAATTGTAAGATGCGTGCAGTGCAATTTAAGATCATTGAAGAATCAACATAACTTAAATAAGAATTTTGTATGGTCTATACACAATATGCAGAACTGATTCATAAAGAATCAACATATTCCTATTGAAATTTATTTTTCAGGATTTATTCATAATATGCAGGGTTTACGTATAATCTGCACCAGCTATGTAAGTTTTCTGCTATGGCTATGTAGAGTACCATGTTGCAATTCTCCCTTTTTGCAGAATGATGTTACCCACTAGTTTATTTACAGCAATTTGTTTGTTTTCAGCATTATTTTCCTGTCTTTAAAATTTATTCAGTGACTTAGAGTTTCACTGGTAAATTTTGTATTGTTTGTATAAAAAAGAGGTGTCTACCTAAGTGCATGTATTTTTTTTGACACAAGAAGGAATCCTCTGTTTTGTCTAAAAGCATGTAAATGGATGTACTTAAGTCTGGCACTACATGTGTTTTGGATTTTATTTCCTGGCTCTAGGAACTTTGTGACCAGGCAGTTTGGAATATGTCATATGTTCAGGTAGAAAATGCTTTCTAATGCTGTAGAGATTCCACATATAAGATGGTTGGCCATAACCTTGAATTGAAGAGCAAAGAGGTGTGGAATATGATGCTAACAAATGTGCTAGTCTATCTTTTTGAAAACGTAAATATTTTACCATGAATCATATACCAGTATAATTCAGCTTGACTAACCATCTAGAATGAAATCTTTCATTTTTTTTTTCTTTCCATTCATAAGTACAGCCACATTAGTATCTTCTTCTTCTTCTTTCGGCTTTTTCCCGGTTAGGGGTCGCCACAGCAGATCACCTTGTCCACACATTGAATGGCAGTGGAGTTTTACGGTGTCGAGTTGCCAGCCCGGCGCCCAACCTTCCACAGAAGGCACACTCACACGCACACCTAGGGCCAATTTAGTGTGTCCAATCCACCTGCAGCATGTCTTTGGGATGTGGGAGGAAACCGGAGCACCCGGAGGAAACCCACGCGACCACAGGGAGGACATGCAGACTCCGCACAGAAGGCACCCCAGCCGAGGATCGAACCGGAGAACCTCTCGCTGTGAGGCGGCAATGCTAACCACTGCACCACCGTGGCCGCCCAAGTACAGCCACATTAGTATAGTTCTACTTAATGCCAGGAATCAAAACTAAGAAACAAATAATATTAAGTATTGTGGCTGTCCTGCAATCTGAACACCTGCATATATGTGCAGTTACAGAGACATGAGTTCAGAACAATGAAAGTACTCCATCTACTTCTGCGGATAGTGTCTGTTATATCTTCACACCTACTGGCCATCAAAGGAGAGTATCGGTATTTGTCCAGGATATCATCACCTTATTACAGATTCCTAGATGTCCAAATCATCATAAATACTGTTAATTACTACTTCATAACTAGCTAAAACAATCTGCGCCCCTTCTGAGAATGACAGTTATCTTAACCCATTCACTAAAATTCCTATTAAACCTAGAACCTTTCTACTGAGTAACATCAACTACCCATCAAAAAATGGTTGACCTACACTGCCAGTGATAACCTCACCCAGTGCTTCCTTGACAGTGCTTCCTTGACATTATTATACTATCGTTTTCAAATAGTTAACATCTTTAATATAGCCCCCTCAAATATGGCTACTTCCTGCACATCTCCAAATGTATCATCTTGCCTTGTTTAATCAGACCATAAGTTAGTGGCATTTGACTTAAAAACCAGTGGCACATCCCCTAGAAATACTTCTGTGATTAAGGACATCTTAAAAGCAAACCTTGTTCAGTCACTTGATGACCTAGATAAATTTGGCTCTAATTCTCCTCCATTAGATTCTATTGATAAAGATGCTGCCTCGAACTTTGACCTCTACTCCTACTTAAATAGCTGTATTGATAAGGCAGTCCTTATTTACATCAAATATGAGAAATTTAGACATAACCCCCTATACTGGAATACCCATATAAATAAACAAATTATATAACAATAATAAAGATGACGAAGCCAGTCAGAAGGCTAAAACACAGTTTTAATATTAAAATCCTGAAAGTAACAAATTCACTTGCTTAAGCACTTTCGTCTACATTAAGACACCCTCAGAACCAAGACAAATGGTGAAACAAAAAAAATTTAAATGCAAGACACACCCATTTAAAAACCTTCAATAGAACCAATCAACCAATTAAACATAGCAAACAGAAATAAAGCAACAGTAACTAGATGTTGCAGCCATAGTACTGAATATAATAGATGCTTCATATACTTTAAAATGTAAGTGAATGGTTTTTCAACTCACTTGAAATTGAAATGTGTTCATTTAACCCTGGTGGGTTTGTTGCATCTAACCTAATCTGCCACATCATTTCCCTGTGCAATAAAATTTTAAATTATAAAACAAGAAAAATACTTTGCTCAGTGCTTATAAGAGGTCTCATTCTGCCTCCCTGAAGAGGACACTTAAACTGTTAAATAGCTTAAGGGAACCATTAGGAAGCTCAATGCTGAATATGCACTTCAATAACCACTAAAACAAAAAAATAACTACAAATCTTTATTTATCTATGTCAGGAAGTCACAAATTAGTACATGATAATTCTCTGAACTAGTCCACAATAATATTGCATACTCTAACCAAAAGAAATAGCTAATATGCTAGATGACAAATTTTGTGCAAATTTGACACCACTCATAGTTATAACTATTCCACAGATTTCATAATCCCAACAACCTCCTCAATTACTGAGGAACATGTTCTCTCTGCTCCCACAAAAGCTAAGAACACCACATTCATGGGCCATAATAATGTAGCAGGTTGCCTGATTATCAAGGTGAAATATGACCTATCTGAACCCATACCTAACCTCTTTAATGCACGCCATTGTAATGCAATGGAAAACAGCCATTGTAATGCCTTTTCATAAAGGTGGCCCAACCACATATCCTGGTAAGTACAGACCTATTAGTCTCATTAACCTCATAATGAAAGCTATGGGGCATATTATTTCAGACTTCATTAATCTAGACATTACATTGAAAATATCTTGGCCCTGGACCCCCATCAATTCAGCTTTGTCAAAGTAAGGTCCTGTCTCTATATACTCACTAATTTCTTTGAAAAAGTAACTGAAACAGTAGTTAGTGGTTATACGGTACATACAGCATATCTCAACCTAGAAAGGCCTTTTACACTATTCCCCATACAGGCTTCATTGACAGACTTTTAAACTGGAATGCATATCCTTATGTTGTTATTTAGATATCTAAGTGGTTGTCTGACAAAACCCATGTGCCACTTCTGAAAGCAAAAACGTTGCCAGCGGTGTACAACAGGGTTTTATTTGTTATTTCTGACTCAGCTCTCCAGGCCAACACTCCAGGCATATGATTATTTAAGTTTGCAAGTGACTCTGCATTAAGTGTTGTTATTCAATCATCCAATGGGGGCAGCCACGGTGGTGCAGCTGTTAATATTGTTGCCTTACAGCAAGAGGTACTCTTATTTGATTCTCATTTGGGGTGCCTTCTATGTGGAGTCTGCATATCTCCCTGCAGTTGTGCGAGTTTCCTCCAGGTGCTCTGGTTTCCTCCTATATTCCAAAGACATGCAGTAGGTGGATTGGAAACTCTAAATTGGACATAGGTGTCAGTGTGCGTGCAAGTGAGTGGCATGGATGAACTACCATGGCAGGGCTTGCCACCTGATGGGGTAAACTTTGTCTTGAGACGACTGCCACTGTTGAAAGTGACACTCCAACCCCATGTGCAAAATGGGAAAAGGGGTTGAGGATGGATGGATGGATTCAGTATTCCACTGGGTCATAACTGCTCTAAAATCAGCTAGACTATTTGATTTGTACAAAGGCAATGGTCTAAAATTAAATGTAGAGAATTGCAGGATAGCTGATTTTGCTAAACAAAACATTTTCGCATACCATGTAAGTGAGATGCCCCTTCCAGACACTGCCATTAGGGATCTAGGCACAGGTCTGCTGACCTATTTAAACAACCTGCTGATGTGGTTTGCATTTGCTGCTGGTTGTGATTCCCTGTGTATGGTACTTTCTCATTTCTACATGGTTGTGCAACATAGAGTTAGTATGTTTATATAAGGGGATGGGGACTGCAAGGGGTGCTTATACCCTTGTGAAAACGATATTTTGGAAACTTTTCCCTTTGGTGATTATATAATGTTTCATTTATTTTGAATATGATTTCATTGTCTTTAAGTGATTAAGCCATTATGACTGTATGAATTGTCTGTCGCAGGAAGTGTCATTCACTGAAGAGCCCTAATACATGTTCATAGGTTGATAGGTTCATAGGTAGGTACTAGGCTATCAACCCAAGGGCCTACGTAAGCCTAGCCAACAAGGTTCCCTGGCTTATGCCACCCAGAAAAGTTATTTTCCTGTGCCACTGTCAAGCAGAGACACAGAAGTGATCCCCAGGGTGTGTTTCCTATTTCCCATCCACTCATTAAGATTTTTCTTGAAGAGTGCTAATGAAGAACTTTGCTTGACATAGATGGGTAGCCTATTCCAGAGTATGGGAAGTCTCTGGGACATGAATCTATCCCTCCAGTATGTCCTGTTTATTGTGGTGACAAGGTTTAGGTCCCTAGAGATGTAGCGCAGAGGGATTGGGATTTATTTAGGTGTAGCATGTCCAACAGCTCTGGGTTTGACATAGCTTTATATGTTAGGCAGAGTTTACCTCAGAGTAGGTGATATGCTACAGAGTAAAGCTGGAGTTTGAGGCGGTCGGTGTAGGGCATTTGTTTGAGGCCAGTAATCAACTTCGTGAGGTACTTCTGTGGCCTTTCCAGCTGCTGCATATGTCTTGTGAGGTACATTCCAAAAGGGGCGTTGTACTCTACAATGGGTCTAATGAGTGTCGAGTAGAGGGGAATAATGACCTCTTTTTTCCTGGATGAGAACCCTTTTATGATGAGGTGTGCCACATAGGACTTCCTGACTACTGTGGCGATGTGACTATCAAAGGAGAGACTACTGTCCACCTGGGTCCCATGGTCGCTTATCACACATTTGGTGTTAAGTAGATTGCTGCCTATGAGGTAGTTCATGGGTACAGAGTTTTTACCAAAGGGGATGACACTGCAATTTTTGGCATTGAGCTTGAGGCCATGGCTCTGACACCAGGCATCTGTCTCAGCGAGGCCCTTCTGTAGGATGTCCACATCATTTGGGGACTTGACTATGGCTCCTAGTTTGCAGTCATCTGTGAACTTCATTAGCCAGAGGTCTTCTGTGTTAGCCTGTACTTCAGAGAAGTAGATACCAAACAGGAGAGGTCCTAGGATGGAACCCTGTGGTACTCCACTTGTCACTGCTTTGATGTCAGATTTGGAGTCTGCAACTTCTACAGTGTGGGCTCTGTCAGTGAGCCAGTTGGCAACCCATCTTGTGACATAGAGGTTTACACCAAGTTTAGTGAGTTTAGCTATAATTCCAGAATGGGGGATGGTGTCGAAAGCCTTGGCGAGGTCAAGATAGGCTGTGTGAACTATCTTACCCTCATCTACGGCTTTGGTGACTGCCTCAAAGAAGTCGATCAGGTTCAGGAGGCATGATCTGCCTTTCACAAACCTGAATTGGGTGGGATCCAGAGTTTGGAGGTTACCAATGTCTTTGTTTATGAGTTCCATGATGATACGTTCCATGGCCTTGCAGACTAGGCTCATCAGGCTAATAGATCGATAGTTCCTGGGATCAGTGGTGGCTCCCCCTTTGTGGAGTGGGATAACTGTTGCTGTGTGCCATTTAGTGGGCACAAAGCCTGATGTGAGGCTATTATTGAACATGGTGCTTAAGTGGGGAGCCATTTATTCTATAAAGTAACAAAACATCAAATAGTATTGCAGCCCAATATCACTGTTTTATATATAGATATATAGTCACTTTACTTCCCATACATCTGAGCTACCTATGTAAGTCACTCGTCTTAAACCATGATTCAGCTTACCACACCATTACTGCTCTAAGCTCACTACAAAGAGCATAATATATTCTTTCATCTTACTGGTCACTATTAGCTTTCTTAACCTAGTAACTGTAAATATATTTGGTTTGTTAGATCTTCTGTGTATTTATTGTTTGTCATATTGTTTCTGCTTACTTATAAATGTAAACCATTGATATTTCTATACTGTACATTGTTTTTTTGCATTACATTGTAACCCAGGCTGAGCATGTAAATTGTTCAAGTGAATCTTCTTTAGGCATGCTAGTGAGAGTTCAGAGTGAAATGGAAAAGTGAAATAGAAGTGAGACTCCACCAGCTGTGGCACTGTTCGGCTGTTGACTGCTGCTGAATCAGGAGTCCAAAGGAAGCCACTGTGCTGCAGGATACACACATAAACACACACACACACACACACACACACACACATACACACAGTGCCTGTTTTCATTGTAACCTACAAGCAAATTTATGCCAAGGAGGCAAACAAGGACAGAGCTGCAACCTGCATATTATCATGTAGGCTAAAACTGGTTATTATGAAATGTATTCCATGAATTAAAGCATTTTGACACTTTTATCATATAAGATTTTCTGCATAAACAGAAGACAACCTCATTATTCTGGTGCATGTTCATTCTGATTGCACCTACAGTTTGGCTTTCCTTTGCCAGAGGTTATTCTTGAAATGATTAGGTGAAGAGATTCACTGCTGGTGGAATCAGCAGTTATTTATTCTCTAGAAGCAGAACTGGTGCTGTTGAGGGTACATTTACAGTTTTATGTTCTATGTAATAATATTTATCTGCAGTGCTAATTAAAATCATGCATTTCTTCCCATGATATTGAGAAAATGTTTTACAGCTGGTACAACTGTGTGAGGTTTAACTAATGAAAAAAAAACAACAATGGATCCAAGTCACCATATAATTGTTGGTATTCCTCTTCACATATTGATGTGTTCCTTTGGCAACTTCACTGCACACTTCCATTGTATGCCACTGAGAATCATCTCTTTGGCAGAGTGAGAGACAAGCATGAGCAAGTCTAAACACTCGACTCCCAGACCACTTCATTGCTGGTAATCGGTTAACAGGACTGATGTATTAGCAGACTGTCTGTTAGTGCTCACTAGCATACTACTGGATATGCAAGCTTTTCATACAGCTGAAGTTTAAATGATTACTTGTTTCTGTTGTGCACAGGCATGTCAAATCATCAGCTACAAAAAATATATATCATCTAGCACATCGGGCACATCAGTAGTAATGCTTAGCAGGGCTCTGGTCTTGGTATCTTGCTCTTCAAATCTACTTTTCTGAGGTAAAAGGAAATATCAAAGCTCTACGGCTAACCAACTTTGTCACTGACTGTAAATTGTGTGGTGTTATTGTCTACCCAGTAAATACTCATATCCTCGAAGTAGGACTTGACAGTACCAACACGTACTCCACTAATCATGGCCTTAAACTTAACACCAAAAAGATAATTTAATTGTAATTGGGAAACAAGTTTATCCCCCTGATTACCACATGACCATGATCCTGCAAGAGACAAACATAGTCATTACAGATCTCGGCACTTTTATCAGTAATGAACTTTCCTTTTTTCCATGAGTCATCACGAATCATTTATAGTTAGGAAACCTTCATCCCCTGTCACATACTAACTATATCCTCTGGTTCAACGGATGTCATAGTCCCCCTCTACTCCTGTCTGATTGAGCAAGTCATTGCATACAGTACACTGTTTGGAATAAAAAACTCCAGGCACATTTCCCAGTGAGAAAGACTGCAATATTTCCTAACAAAACAAAATCAAAGGAGTAAGTTGCTTCTCTGCTCAGACTAAAACCCTCTCACTTTTCTCTGTCACATATTGGCTCCTACATGATGATCTCTCTGCTCCACCTTCCAGTCTGTGAAATAATGTGTCCTATTAGATGTCATTCACAGCATAATTAATGGTAATACTAAAATTACTCACTCCAAAAACTTCAGCCATCATCTCAACATAAGCAACACAACTGTGAGAGAGGTTTCTCATTAAAGATCTCCCATTATGGAAATCTTTCCAATATGGAAAAAAAACTCCACTTGCATGTCAAACAATGTAACACATTGTCCTTCAAGTTTTGTTATGATATTTATATGGGCATTCTCATGTGTATCTGTGGATTAAGCAATATGATCCTCACTGAGTAACAACTCCATCTACTGAACTATCTGTGTTGCACACTCGGATTACATGCCTAGTAAAAACCTATGATTCTGTAAGGAAACACTTTCATTGGGGATGCTGAGTTTAAAAAACACCAAAAAAGTGGAATTTTACAGTACAGATCCTTTAGAAAGTTTAACTGAGGAAATTAAAGTAGCAATAGATGAAAGAAAAGAAAACCTGGGATACATGTGAAAATGGCAGGACTACTTTTGTAGGATATTAAGCGGAATCCCCACAGTGGAGAAATGAATGAACACTGACTGAGGGCAGTCTTGGTGGGCAGCAGGCACAGGGCCAAAAATGATATGCAAAAATATAAATGCTAAGCAAATTATTAGTATTTCTGGGGCTGAAATGAATACAACATAAAAGTATTTAACTTGGAGTTAGTTTGTAGTAACTTGAAGTGAAAATGGAGATTTTTAAACTCAGCAGAAAACTTCATCTCACATATCAATTTACTGGTGACTGCAGCAGCAGCAAAACTGTTGGAGAATCTTTGAACAATAATACAAAATCTGATGAAGATTTGTTTTTCTGTTGTGAAGAAAAGGACTAATTTGATGTTTTGCCACCTGTTGATATTAACTGTATTACAGTTAGAAGTAATTATATATCTTGTCTTAGTTGCTGTTATGGGTTTTCCTGCTGCCTTAGAGTAGGAGCTTTTCTTGTAAAAAAATTAGTAAAAAGGTAGAATTAAATACATGCAAATGGTGCACATATTAAAGAAAATAACTGACTTTGCTATTAAGCCAACTGAAAAAAGGGAAGAATATAGTGTTAATGAACTTCTGACACAGTCACACCACATGTGCCAACACTACATTCTGGCGTACTGGACAGGTCTAATCTATGCATGGAAGAGGATCTAGTTTTTGTTCATACCCATGATAACTACCAAAGCCAAGTGTTGCTCTGGCTCTTCAGGGACTCCGGATAGAAGCCAGTGTGCTATGAGCCAAGTGACGTCTCCAGGCGTTTCTGCAGTTACACCCTACTGCTCCTCTAGGCATCAGATATTGCCTGTTCATATTTGCATTAATAATTCCAAAACCATGTTACATACAAGGTATTGGAAAATTTTATCTTGAAGCATACATGATAGCAAACACAATTGTATTGATATATGACCTCTGTCAATGGGTATTTGTTAAAAATGTAAGGTGATAACTTAAATTTTTAAATGCTGAAGCCACGCCCACTAGGGGTTAAAGGTACACACTCAAAAGAGCTCTACTGGAGGGACATGAGTGGTATTGGCTGGGTGAGGTGTCAGCAAGACCATGATCATGGCCAAAACTACATGGACTGCCTCTTCTAGGTATTGAGACATCCACAACTGATGTAGCAGTGGAAATGCTAGCACTGCAGGAGCAGAATCTGGCATATCCATGGGCACGTCCAGCTAACACTCAAAGATGTGCCAGATGACAGTCATCAGACCACAAAAGCTAACACTGAAGGATGTGTCAGATGACAGTCATCGGATCACGTCAGCTAACACTGATGGATGTGCCAGATGACAGCAATCATGGATGTTGTCTCTGTCTTAACAGCCCTACAGCAGATATTACATGGTCCAATGTGTCATTCATCCTGCCCAGTGAATCACACACATGGTTTATGCAGTTCTATAATTCACCATGCAAAACCAGCATTAGTCTCACAGTTTCTTCCAAGGTCCTGGTGGAATGTACCTGTGCCTCTACAAAGGCCCTGCTCATACACTGCGTAGCAGATACCTTCACACCAACCACAGGGAAGGGCAGTAACCATGCCTCCTGTGAGCACTTCTACCAACCCCACTGTATAGTACCTCCTGCCCAAGATGGCTATGGGCAAATTCAGACATGTCTGTACCTGAAACAACAACACTACCCTGATTTACAGTCACTCCATCAACTTGTTTACTCTCAAATGGTTCTGCTTCATGGGTATGCAAAGGTAGGCTAAGGATAGGATGTGCAAGTCACACTCCCTGTGACTGACCTGCCCTCTGCTGTCCTGGACTGTGCCTGCCCATTTCTACTATAGATTCATAGGTTCATAGATGTATACTAGGCTAATGACCAGTCATTTATAGGGGATGATTTGCTGACTGCCTCTGTCCATCAGGGACATAGGATCTAGACCAGGAGTGAATTTCTGATTACCCATTCACTGGTCCAAGTTTCAATTAAATAGGAATAGGAAAGAACTCTGCATTGTATGGCTGCGGAGCTTATTCCAGAGAATGGGATTTCTCTGAGAAACATATCTGCCTCTCCAACATGTTCTATTTATGTTGCAAGCCATATTTAAGTCATTTTAATCTAGTAGTTCTGGAGTTGTTTGTTTTGTGGATGTGCAGAAGATTCATCAAAACAAGGTCTAGGGAATCCCTTAGGCAAAGATCACCTCTCAGAAGTCTGTATGATACTGAGTAAAGAGACAGAGCTTTGAAGCGATCAGTGTAGGAAATTTTGTTTACTTCCTGTATTCTTTTTGTAAAGAACCTTTGTGGACATTCCAGATGCTGAATGTTTCTGGTCAGATACATACTGAAGAGGGCATTATACTCTACAATGGGTCTGATAAGGGCCAAATACAGTGGTATGATGATCTCTCTGGACCTAGATGCCATTCCATTGCTTATAAGTTGAGCAATATAGAAGGATTTTCTTACTACCCTAAACACATGTTGATCTAAGGCTAGATTATTATCTACATAAGTTCACAGATCCCTGACTAGTGAATCAACTTTTAAGGGTGTTTTATTGATGACGTAGTTACCCAGGGTGGCAGACTTCCCAAAAGGTACTACAATGCACATCTTGGTATTGTGGTTTAAGGCATGGCTTTGGCACCAAATGTTTGCCTGTATTAGACCTTCCTGAATGGAGTTCTCATCTTGGAGGGATTCAGTTACTGCTCCCAGTTTGCAATCATCTGCAAACTTGGTTAGCCAGAGACATATGACATTGGCTTTGACATCGGAGAAGTGGATGCAAAAGAGGAGTGGGCCTAGTAGAAAGCACTGGAGGACTCCATTAGTGACCATCTCTTTGTAGAGGTGGCCTCATTGATTCTGACGTCCTGGGTCCTATCAGTGAGCCAAATAGCTTTTGAGATTGTTATAATGCAGTTTATACCTAGTTTTGTAAGTTTGTTGACAATGCCTGAGTGGAATATTGTATCAAATGCCTTAGCAAGATTTAAGTAGGCAGTATGCACACCTTAGCTAGATCTAGGTAGGCAGTATGCACAGTTTCCCCCTGATCCATTGCCTTAGTGACTTTTTCAAGGAAGTCCACCAGATTCAGTAAGCATGACCTTCCTTTGACAAAGCAAAACTGGGAAGAATCCAGTGTCTGGAGGTCTTGTATGCCTTGTTGATAATTTCCATGATAATTCATTCTATGGCTTTGCAAATAAGACTAGTCAGACTAAGGGGTCTGAAGATTCCACAACCTGTTGAAGGTCCTCCCTTATGAAGGATGATGACCATCACAGCCCTCCATTCATGTGGCATAAAGCCTGTTTTAAGACTATAGTTAAATAATGACTCCAGGGGTACTGATAAGTTGTATTTTAGACTATTCAGGAATCATCCTGGAATGTTACTGGAGCCCACTGAGGTCACGTTCTTGGCTTTAGTAAGTGCAGCCAGTACATACTCCCTAGTTACAGTTGGAGGGGTTATGTTTGAGGTTATTACTATTGGGATGGTTGGGGGCAAGATGGTGGTAAAGTTGGAACTGAATTTGTCCATTAACAGGTTCACTATATTGCCAGGCTCAGTGAATGTGGTACCATTAACCACCAGTTTGGCACATTTCTCTGTGTTGTCCTTGAGGTTTCTGACATAGCTGTAGAAGGCCTTAAAGTAATATTTTACCTGAGAAGATATCATAACCTCAGAGTTGGTTTTCTTTACCTAATTAGCCCTCTTAGTTGCCTATTTACTTTGATGAGTGATTTTTTTTTATATCTGTGGGAATTACCCTTACTGAGTTTTGCCATATTTTCCCTTTGTTGTAAATCTTATTTAATTTGAGATGCCACCAGGGTGGTTGTTTCTGGGGCTAGTTCTGGGCTTACTTCTGATAGGTACAGCAGCCTCTATGCAGCCATTAACATGGCTGTAGAGAGTATCTGAGAGCAATTCAGCATAGCCTTGTGTGTTCTTGGGGTTTGGAGGGGCAATGGATTTTGACAAACCATCACTTAATAACAGATAATTTGCTTTGAAAGAGTTCCTAACTGTTACTGGTTTTAATGGGGTTAAAGTGTTGATTTTGATGGAGAAAGGTTTATGACTGGACCTTACCAGAGAGGACAAGACACTGGGGGGGGGGGGTTGTGTTCTCCCATATTTGTGAGCACAAGGTCCAGAATGTTAGAGCCTTTAGTGGGCATATTCACTACTTGCTCAAGGGTATTTGTATTTATGAAGTACAGGAGTCTCTGTAGATATGAGGCAATGTAGAATTCTCAAACCCAATTAAAGTCTCACATGAGTAGGGTGTTGGATTGAATGGTAAGTGTCTCCAGTAGGCTCAAGTATGCATTGTGAGCTTCTTGGGACATTGAGAGTGACCTATAGCTTGCTAGGATATGATACAGGATTCTGTCAATGGTGATCTGCACATGGGGGAACTCAAGCATGTCATCTTGTTTGACCACAATAAAGGTGTGCTTGTTATTTATGTATATTGAGCCACCTCTACCTTTAGCCGCTGTCTGTGCAGCTATTAGTATAAAAGTATCAAAGGCTCTGAAACCTTGCACTGTTGGGGTACTCTCTTCCACTTTAAACCATGTCTTGGTAACTGAATAAATATCTACATTCTTGAGTGTGAGTAGGGATTGGATGGAGTGTAGTTTTGTTTTTAGGCTCTTGGAATTGAGCAGTAGCAGCTTGGTGTTCAGTTGAATTGATTTTGGTACGTATTTAGGTTTGTCAATTTGGCATTGCCTAAAAATAGCACTATGGTGAGAACAAAGCCTTGGCCAGTATCCAAAAGTCAAAGGGGAAAGGTGGTAATGGTAATATGCTGCTCAGTACTAGGATCACACCAGCCAGCAGCACATAGTCTGAAAGCTCCATAATGTCTCTCTTCATATAGTCCAGGGAGGTACATCTCAGGTCATTTACACCTATGTGGACTATGATGGAACCATACTGGTATCTGTGGTGTAAAGACTTGAGTGCATGTGTGATTTGGCAGATCCTGGTTCCAGATAAGCAAGTAACAGTTATCTTTTCTTTGTTCAGCCTGACTAGAGAGGCATCAGTATATCTTACAATATCTTACAATGGAGTCCTCTTTGATGAAAGTCTTGTGAAGTGTGTTCACTTTCCTTAGGGGCTTAGTGTTTAGGGCTCTGCTGAGGGTAACAGCATGTATGGTGTTAGGTGTTATTTTTTCGGATTGCCTTTGGGCTTGCTGAGCCATAGCTTTGGTAACTGGCAGTCTAGGTGAACTTTGTTCTTTAGGAAGATTGCTTTTAAGTGCCTCAGCATATGATAGTCTATGTGTCTGTTGTGTGTTGTATGACATGCCTGCTGTTTATGTGGCTTTGACAACCTGATGTGCACTTATATGGGAGAGTGTAGCCTCCAGTGTCATTGTGTAATTACACCTCTCCCATACTGTGTCTGATTCTTTAAGGGTTAACTGGTCATCAGTAAACATGAGATAATTGCTCCATTGTTTCAAAATGCTCACATCTACCAAGCTGGCTACACAGACGTTATGACATTGCATATCCATACTGGCCAGTCCTTTGATTTGGGAGCTACAAGAGGAGTGGTGTATTGGAGTTAGGCTATTAAGGGTTGTGCAGACTAATAATAGTGCTTTATTGGGGCAGATTAAGCTAAACAGTATTAAATTCTGCTAACTTTAATATTTAAACAATACTGAATCATATTAAATCTCTAGGTACTGCCATTTGAAGCGCGACTAGCTGCTCTAAGCTTTTTGGCAGAAAATAAGTGTGTGTACTATATTGCTGCTTTACATATTACAGTTTTATGGACCATTCTACAGAGAAAATTTGCTTCCTATGTGTTTGCTACTCTGCATGCCACTGCTAACACATGCAAACATAAAATTTAAAGCAGCACAGAAAAAACAGAAAACTAAACAATGAGACTTCTGGCCAATAAAATGGCTACACTGTAAGTCCTTATGTGTATTTCTCAACGTAGAAAGCCAGGCAAACACCTTGTGTCACAAGCTAAATAAATCCAGCCTCTTGATGTAAAAACACAGTAGATGAGACCCACAAGTACATCACTAACACAAACCACTTAAACAAATAATTGGAAATCCCTTCCTGAAGATAATTTCAGGACAGTAGCAGTGAGGAGAAGAGCATTTTTTTTTACAAAAAATTCAGTGAAATGGACACAAATGCAGGACAAAAAAGAGATCACAGAATAACAAGTGCAATTTAGCAATCAAAGGTAGTTAACTTTGCCTGGATGGCATTGGATACAAGTCTGGAATGCAGGCTAGGACCACAAGCATTCCTAAGCTCCAGGAAAATGAACAGAAGGAAGTATGTAGTAAAGGAGATTTATTCAAGAAGAATACTGGTTTGCTGTATGGGCACTCAGTATCATGGGTCTGTGGAAAATATGGGTGGGAGGACTCCATAAATAGCTTATGTAACAATCAATAGCAAAGAAAGAGAGGAGGGGAGGACTTTGGAAATAAAATAATGATAAGGGTTAGATGGCAGTGATACAACCTTTTAAAACAACAAAAACAGCACACTGGTAGGAGGGTTAGGAAATGGGGTCTGAATGGAAAGTTGAAAAGTCAGCAATCAAAGGAAAGTAGTAGTGCCAAAATTGAATTCATCCTCAAGTTTTGGTGAGTACCTTCATGAGCTGGACCTTGTTTTCACAAAATCTCATCAAGTGGACACTGATATATAGATTGTATTTACATAGCATATATCATGGACAGAAGCAGGTTAAAAATTAAAAGAGATAGCTTGGTGAATAACACCAGGATAAAAAATGCCCAATCCTGGTAGGCGCACTGGTGCCAGGACTGGAAAGAATGACAGTGTAGAATCCTCAAAAATATGGAAACATTCCTACAATGGGGCCATGCTAGGTCCAGGGGGAGGATGGCCCTCATGTTGTAGAAGGAAGTAGCAGTCCACAAAAATCACCAAAACTGATAGGCCAAAGAAGAGCCATAGAGTGGACTATTGAGGATAAGAAAGAAATTATGTATTACTATTATGCAAAAAGCCCAGAATTTCCAGACACAAGATATACAAAATGGTTAAGAGAGAAATTACAGGAAGGAAAAATACTTCCGCAAGAAAAACTGTACTTCAAATGAAAATTTGCATTCATTAATACAACAGATTTGTGAAAAACAGTATACAGAGCAAGAAACGTTGACCTGTTTGGAAAAAAGGCGCGTCTGAGGAAGTGCAAAAATATAAGCAACAAAACCTAGAGATATTTGAAAAATATAAAAAAGAAATATGGACACGGGAAAGAAAGAGAGCTTTGATATGGTGTAATATTTATGCAAAGGAGAAAGCCAAGTTAACTTGTCCCAAAGATATTAGAAGAGAAATACAGGAAAAAGGCATCTGGATATGGAAAATGTCACAATAAAAAAATAATATCACAAAGATGGAACATAGAAAAGATTTAGTAAAGTAGAAGTTAAAAACATAGAAGATGAAGTTATGGAGTGCCAACGAAGTGAAAGATTTGGTTTAGAAGGTCTAACACATGCTACATCACAGCACGATGGAGTGAGTCTCCAAAGTAAGGAGAAACAGGAAGATCAGGAGACATCTGAACAGGAAATGTGGACAAGGGAAAGAAAAAGAGATTTAATATGGTGCAATATTTATGCAAAGGAGAATTAAAAACTAACCAATACAAAAAGAGCAGCACCAAAGATATTTGAAGAGAAATACAGGCAAAGGAATCCGGACATGGAAAACTTTACAATAAAAAAAAAAGAATATAAAGAAGAAAAGTAGAAAAGGAGATCAGTAATGGAGAAGTTAAAGAAACAGAAACTGAGGTTACGGAATGCCTGCAAAGTGAAGGAGTCAATGTAGAAGATCGAATGCAGAAAGCACCATAACAGGATGCCTAAATTAAGGGGAAACCAGTGGAACAGGAAGCAATTGGTCAGGTGCCATACCAAGATGTTTAGGAGGCTTCCACAGGAAACCAGTATAAATGTTTACTTGAAGCTAGAACGCAAGGAAAGGAACAGGAAACTGGAAAATCTGATGTAGTCCATGTTGAGGAGTGATAGGCCAGTGAATTCCCATATGACAGAGCAACGGATGGCACAAGATGAATTTGAAGAGAAGGTGCCACAGGAAGATCCTATAGAACTTTCTATAGAATGCCCACAGGAAATGGAAAACAAGTTTTCAGTTTGGAAGAAAATGAGCTAAGAGAAGAGTTGCTTGATTTAATAAACATGGATAGCTATATTAAGATTAATGAGAGAAATAGACTGCAGAAGGTCAATAAAACCGAAAAAGTAAGAAGTCTGATAAAACAAATGAACATAGTAATTAGGACTGTCCATAGAGATCCATGTGAAATAACAGAGGTAAATAGGATACATTAATGTGCTGCTAAATTAATAACTGATAAAGTTCTACCACAATATCACAGGGTAGTGAGGGAAAGGAAGGGCAGAAATTGAATACCATCATGGAAGTATCAAAAAGAGAAAACTATAAAGCACAAGAACTGTCACTGTTAGAAGATTATAAAAAGGGGAATAGATCAACAAAATACTAAGAAAGATAGATGTGAAAAAAGCAATGTGCAGTATTACAACAGATCAGGATCTATCATGCACTATCACAAATAACAAACTAAAAATTTCAACACAGGCAGAAAAACCTAGAAGATACACAGACAAATATAAAGGAAACGTACAAAATAAGCACTTTATTGATGACCCAAAAATGCGTTAGAGAATTGGGAAACAAAGTAAAAGGAATTGAAAGACTGCCAAAAAAAAGAGGAAATAGATACATTTTGGAGAAGTATTTATGAAGATCCTGTGGAACATAACAAAGATGCTAAATGGATAGAAGAAGTAAAAGAAAGAATAAGAAGTTTAAAGGTGCAGGATATGAAATGGGATGAAGTAACAGAGAGATTGAAATAAAGTTAAGAAAATCCTCTAATTTGAAAACCCCAGGCCCAGATGCAGTAGCTAACTTTTTGTTAAAAGTATTAACATTTTTACATGAAGATTTAGCCACGAGTAAGAACTATTTATATGCACACCCCAAACAGACAACAGTCTGGCTAACAGGCAAAACAATGCTCTTTCTTAAGAAAGAACCTGCAAGCTACCCTAAAATTATAGACCAATAACCTGCCTTCCATCAACATATAAGCTATACACAGGAATTGATGCTGACAGGGTTTATAGTCATTTAGAAGAAAACTCAATTATGGCAGTAGAACAAAAGGGCAATAAAAGAAAGTCATATGGAACAAAGCGTAATTTATTGTTAAATAAAGTCATACTGGAGAACTGTAAAAAGGGGAGGAATTTAAGTATGGTATGGATAGACTATAAAAAAGCATTTGATAGTATCTCACATTCATGGATAAAAAAGTGCTTAAAATGTATAAGATACACCCTGCACTGATCGACTATATTACAGTGACCATAAAACAGTGGCAGACAGTGGCACTATGCAATTAGGCCATGATAAAGGACAGATTATTATCCCAGGGATAACAATTCAAAGGGGATATTCCAGGGTGACTCTCTGTCACTGTTGCCATTCTGCCTTTCCATTAACCCATTAAGCTGCTTACCTAACAGCTTAGGTCATGGCTATAATTTGGCTTCTATAAAACAACAAAGTGTAAAGACTTCTCATCTTCTTTTTGTCAATGATTTAAAACGGTATAGCTCATCAGATAAGGAACTGAAAGCACAGCTGCAGGTTGTCAAACATTTTCAGATGATATAAGAATGTCATTTGGCCTTGATAAGTGTGTAAAAGCAACCTTTAAAGCAGGAAAATTGCAACACCAGGAAAACATCACTTTTGGACAAGAATGTGATGTAAAAGAACTTAAGCAAGAGGGAGCATATAAATATATGGGAGTTGATGAAGGATCAACAATAAAACATGAACAAATGCAAATACATAATAGTAAGGAATACTTTAAGACTTAATTCTGAAACAGCATTGACATCTAGGAACAAGATCCAAGCTATAAACCAATTTGCTCTTCCTGTCCTGACTTACAGTTTTGGATTGATTATCTTGCCCCAAAATGTGTTAGATAGATTAGATAGGAAAACAACAAGGATGCTTCATGCTCACCAAATGATTTATAAAAATCAGTGCATACCAAGATTATATATTCCCTGTGCTGAAGGAGGGATGGACCTCCTTGAAATTGATTACATGTATAGATCTGCAATTGTGGGACTCCACACATCTGCTGACCTCACAAGATCCAAATGTAGTGAAAGTTTTGAAGCATGAGGAGAATAAATCTAAGATGACTTCTCTGCTTAATTTAGCAGAAGTACACTGCCATCAAGCAGGAATGGAAATCAAAACAGAAAGAGAAAAAACAGGCAGCAACTGAATGTGCCAAAAAACAAAAGAAAGAATATGAGGACCAGATGAGAAGGCAAGAATAAATATAGTTGCAAGTATAGAAAACTTCTGAAAGAACCTCATGTTGATCAGGAACAAATGCAGGAATGGTTAAAGAGGGGCAAATTCAAACCAAGAGATGAAAGGTTAATATTGGCAGTCCAAGATAGCGGGTTATGTATATGCTGGTTTACAAAGTCCACTGAACATGTGGGAGAAACAGACAAATGTAGGTTTTGTAGAACCGAATTGTCAACAGTCACATACCTTGTTGCTGGTTGTGACATACTAATGGCAGAAGGGCTGTATATTGAAAGGCATAATATGGCAAAACTGTTACACTGGATTGGGCAGAAGGGCTGTATATTGAAAGGCATAATAATATGGCAAAACTGTTACACTGGATTGTGCAAACATTATGGTATTGAAATGGCTGAAAAACACTGCAAACATGAGCCACAAAGCATCATAGAAAATAATGAAGTTTATATCGCATGGGATCACCCATTATCAACAGTTCAAAAGACAGATGATAGAAAATTGGATAAAGTGGTCCAAGAAAAGAAGACAAAAGTGGCATTGATCATTGAAATCACTACACCCAGTGACTACAGTGTCTTTAATAGAGAGAGACACAAAGTCATAAAATATCAGGATCTGCAGGCAGAAACAAGAGCAATGTGAAAGAAAGATACCCAGACAGTTCCAATAGTAGTAGGAGTAATGGGTCTTATAAAAAATAATCTACAATTGTATTTAGGTATATTACCAATCCATGTAACCCCATACGAACTGCAGAAGGCGTCATTACTGGGCACATTGCAGGTGCTGCGAACAACACTTTTGGCTGACAAAGATAGAAACAATACTAATTTCATGAACTTTAATCATACTCTGACTTAGGAATGGGGTATATTCTCATCATTGTGTTAGAAACCCAAAAGATTTGGAGAAATAAAAAGGTAAGAGGGTTAGGCAATTTTCAAGAACTAAGCAGGCTAGCTACAAAGGTTAGCAATCAAATAAAGGCAATGTTGGAGCTCTTTCAGGAAACTTTACTTTTATGTGTTAGTGGGGGATGGTAAGACACAGAATGCAAGCAGGTAAATAAGCAGTATATTAAAAAGCACTAAAGCACAAACTGGAGCAAAGACAATTCTTTCAATATTGAACTTCTACTACAGTTTAAGACGCAAGACTGTGCAATAATTTACAAGTAACACTGCTTATGGAAAAATGCAGTAATAAATGATAAAGGCAGAAATATAGTAGTTGTACACAGTTGTGCAACAGCTGTGAATTAAACTGTAACACTTTGGCTCAGCATGGTTTAAAATACAAACAGCTTTTACAAGTAATTGTACTTGTGGAAATAGAAAGGCAGAATGATGTAGAAATGCAATTTTCCAACAAATGCTGATTAAAACACAAGACTATTGTCCCAGAACAAACTGAAAAATGCAATCAGGTGAAACAGAGCAGAAAAGTACAAAACAGTATCACCAGACAGGTCTCAAGTTCACAAATATTTCAGCAGAACTGAAATTAAAATAATTTAATTATTTTTTCTTTTTAAAGAAAAGCTAGCTACTCACAGTTCCACACCTCTCCAAGTCTTGGATAAAGACACTGGGTGGGGGCACCAGACTATGCAATACTTTATCAGTAACACTGTTTATGGAAATATTTAGGGCCGGATTCACGATGGCTTGCACGGAGTCTAAGAGTAGAGTAAGACTCCATGCAGCCATCATGTCTGACGAGCGATCCAGGAACAGCCTGTAGGGGCGTGCAAGAGATCTCCTAAAACGGCTCTTACACGGACAGGGCCGGGACATGCAAATTACCTCAACTGCAGTGAAAAGGCATGCAAATGAAGTAGATTTGTGATTCAGGAAACTTGAACCTGTCCGAATAAGAGTAGTGTTATCTGCAGAAATGTACTCAGTTGACAACTGAGTACCGTTCTACAAATAGCAAAACGGAGCCATGACAGCTCCAAATAAAGGTTGCATCCAGTAGAGGAAGCATGCCAATGGCCAAATATACGGCCATTGGCAATGTTTCCTGATGCAAAATGAAAAAAATGAATTTATTTTATTTTTCCGAGTTTCCATGTTTAAGAGTAGCACAGCTTTGCGCAAACGGGCTGCGCTCTAAAAAAATCAAAAAAATAAAAATTAAAACCCACAAATGTGGATTTTATGGGTATTTGTAATGTACAATGCAAGGCAATGGCAGGCTGAAGACAACATGGCTACCGATTTGGGGTTGCTAAGGGGGGAACCCAGTCTAAGAGATGTAACCAGGTATTAGTAGGCAATCCTATGTAAATGAGGGTAAGGATAGTGAATCTCAAGTCTACATAGTAAATGAGCACAGACAGTGGAGTGTAAGGCTAGGATAAGGGGAGTAACAGAGTAGGATATAGGTGACAGTAGGAGGGGGTATGTATGAAAAAAGATAAGCTCATTGGAGCAGAGTGGCATGTGTTAGCTGTCAGTTGCTCATCACTGGAAGAGGTGTGTCATCAGGTATCCTAGCTAAAGTCAAGAAATAGAAGGTGCACACTGTGGGTATCACTAAAGTTTCTTGTAAAAATGCTTGCAATGTGTATGCACCGTGTGCACGCCTGTAAACCCGAGTAAGACAGTGTGCGTGCGTGTAAGCATGAGTGCACGCGTTTAAGCTGGAGTAAGCATGTATAAGGCAGTTTACAGTACTGTGAGCGCGTTTGCACTGGTGTGCACGCGTTTAAGCTGGAATTAGCTAGTGTAACTCCGTCTAAGCCTGTGTGCGCGCTTGTTATCATGTGTACATGCGTCTGCGCTAGTGTGAGTGGCGCTGCCCCCCTGAGGAAATGGAAGGAGAAAAGGAAGCACAACAAACAGTAGGAAGTTAACCAGGGAGAGTCAGCAGAGCTAGCGGGTGGAAATAATCAGAATCAGGCAATTGCACAGGCAGTAAACCAGCCCAGCCCAGCCTAGCACTTAAAACTCTGCAAGCAACTTTTCACCGTGTATTGCTCAGAGACACTGCAGCACTGCAGTAAGCTAAGAGAAGTGAATACTGAAAAGGCTTAACTGAGACAAAGAAATGTTAGGGGCTGCCATTGCTGTCATAAACCGACATATGCAACATGCTGAGGGTGGTGACAATGGGAATGCTGCCAACCAACCCCCAGTGAGGAGACAGAGAAGAGTGTACAGGCCCAGGGAAACCTACCAGGGGCTACATGAGCTGGAGATAGTGGAGCGCTATAGAGTGGACAGAGACCTCATGCAGCAAATTGTTGAGCTGTGCAGGCCACACCTCACACACAAAACCAACAGAGGGGAACCCATTCCAGTGGAAACTAAGGTATGTGTTGGCCTACGAATACTAGCAACAGGTACCTTTCAGAGACAAACTGGTGATATGATGGGGATATCACAGGCATCAGCATCCAGGGTAATGCACCAGTTTCTGAATGCCATGTCAGCACATGTCAGTGATCATGTATATTTCCCCAATTCTCGTGAGGTATTGGCCAGCAATATGCGCCTCTTCCAGCAAATAGCGGAATACCCTTAGGTAGTGGGTGCAATAGACTGCATGCACATACGCATCAAAGCACCAGCCGGTGAGCAGGGTAGGGTCTACTTCAACCACAAGAGCTTCCCCTCCATCAACTGCCAGGTCGTGTGTGATGCCCAGGGCATAATACTGAATGTGTGTGCTGGCTGCCCCGGAAGCTACCATGATTCCCATATCTGGCATCTGATGCAGCTGTACCCGGCATTTGCCAATGGGGACATCCCACATGGTCACCTAGTGGGGGATGCTGGCTATGCACTGGAGCTGTGGCTGATGACACCCATCAGAAATGCACACACACCTGAACAGGAACACCATAATGAGGCACACGCACAAACACGAAATGTAATCGAGCGTGTGTTTGGGCTGTTCAAGTCATGGTTCTGGTGCCTGGCTGGTGGAGCCTTGCAGTACACACCAACTACATGTACCCAAATTGTCATGGTATGTGCTATGCTACATAATATAATCCTGCGAAAACAGCTGCAACAGGACCAGCATAGGCCTGGGCCAAACAGCCCCTCACCATTGCCAAGGTCATCACAGGGAGAGCGTGACTCGGAGGAGGATGAACCTGAGCCTTCCCCAGTAGGCAGAAGGAGGCATGCCCAGTATGCTTTGGCCTTGGCAAAGAGGCAACGCATAGCACATACACTGGCTCAGTAGGAACCCTGGAAATGATACCTCTCTCTGACCTGCACATATAGTAAAAAGGATGCCTAAGTTGACACTACCTGCTTCAAACATGTACAGGAAGTGTAGTATGTGCATCTGACATAGGCAGCCCTGCAGCACCACCCGAGGCATGATTGCCATGTGTCAAGCAATTTAAGGTAGTGCTAAACAGCATTTACCACCATGTAGTATATGTAAACAGAATACACACACCAGCTAGTACAGTGTTGAGTAATATTGGGCAATGTCCAGCAAAGTTGGTAAATATACAGCAATGTCAGACAAGCTTGGTCTAAGTAGGGCATAGCAGAACAAAAGCCAACATGCTCATATTTGCTTAACTGGACCTTAAACGGTCTGGTCTGCTCAGTATGGAAATATAAAGCAGTGATGGGCCTCGAATCCAGGATACTGTGCACCATAGTTAAAGTACTGAACCACTAAACCATGACAGCATTGCACTGTTCAGCCAGTATGAAAGGATGTTGATAAGTCTATGCAAAGTATCTCAGGGAAACCCTGCAGGCACAGCATAATCCCTGTTGAGTTATGACACAAAGGTGAGTCCTGCAGTAAGAACAGAACTTGACTTCAAACACACACAGTATAAATGTTAATATTGGTCATGTTCACACACATCCAGAAATGTAGTGGACTTCAGATCGCAACATACTGAAAGGTCACACTGGGCATGCTCACACACTTGAATAAATGAAACATATGTCAGGCAACAAAACATGGAAAATTGCACAAACTCCACTCCACACACCTTCAGATAGAAACAACTCTGATCCAAAACAATACCAAAACAGCAAAATCTTCAGAAGTCAGGAATCGAAAAACAGGAACCAAAGTCAAATCCAAAAGCAAATTCTTTATTCTCCAGCGCCTTGGTGTAACCACCTTTCAAGAGTATACATTCTCACTGAAAGAATGGATATATATATATATATATATATATATATATATATATATATATATATATATATACACTCATAACAATTAAACAATTAAACAATTATGCTCAAAAAAGTTTTAAAGCAGACACCTCCAGTTTATTTCATTATTCAGTCCACTGGGTGTCATTGTATTGTATTTCAAAATAAAAATACTTTCCTTATATTGTAAGTTATATTTCAAAGCATTTTCATCATTACAAAGACATTTCACACTTTCTAAAACTGTTCCTGTTAGAAACGAAGCATCACTATTATGATAAACACTAAAATGTGTGGCAATAAATTTATTTTCCCTTTTATGTCTTATGTCTCTAATGTGCTCACCTAACCTAATACGAAACTCTTTTAGTTTCACCTATATAATATAATCCACAGGGACAGTGTAAAGCATACACAACTCCCTTGCTTCTACAGGAAAAACTATCTCTTACTGTGAACCTAATGTTGTTAATATAATTAAATGTTCTAACTATATTCCTACAAACACTGCATCTACTGCAACATCTTGTACCAAATTCACTTAGTGGTCTTGGTAAACAAAATTTTGGCATTACAAATTTACCATGTACCACCATATCTTTCAAATTTCTTCCCCTTTTATAGGAGAATAAAGGTTTTTGTGGCAAAATGTGCATCAACACCTTGTCTTTCACTAAAAATTTCCAAACATGTTCCACTACATCCTTTATGTCTCCACTTTTTTCATTATATGTAGAGACAAAATAAATATCCTTACAAGTTTTATCACTGGTTGCCAGATGATATTTCTTATAATGGTGATGTTCACCCTTATTACATTTATTCCTTACCATATTATTCTCCTTTTTTACCTTCATAAGGGCATTTTCTAAAATATTCACACTGTACCCTCTTTTCAAAAACATATTATATGTGATATCCCATTCCCTTTGTAAATTTCCTTGTGTGTTACATAATCTAGATACCCTTGCCAATTCCCCATAAGAGAGAGCTTCCAAAGTATGTACAGGATGGCAACTAGATGCATGAAGGTATTGATTACCATCTATAAACTTCCTATGTATATTTGATATAATTTTACCATGTTCAGTACCCTCCAAAACAAGATCCAAGAATATTACTTTGTTTCGCTTCTGTATTCCATCAAATTCTAACCCAAATGGGTTACCATGTAAGTCTGTCAAAAATTCATTAACTGAATCAAAACCACCATCACAAATAAAAATCAAATCATCTATGTAACGAAAATAAAATAACACATTACATTTCATAAAATTTAACTCAAATAGAAATTTCCTTTCAAAAAAATTCATAAACAAATTGGCATACATGGGGCAAAAGCTGCCCCCATTGCTGTACCTTGTTTCTGCCGATACAAATCATTAAAAATAAAATAATTATTCTTTAAACAGAAATCCAACAAATCTACTATGAAATCAACAGAAGGGTTGTCTTTTAAAGAAGATCTCACTGCATTGAGGCCATCATCATGTCTAATAGAGGTATATAGACTTTTAACATCCATAACCAACCAATACATTTTGTTGTTCCAAGAGATAGAGGATATTTTGTTTAAAAATTCCATACTATCTTTGATGTAAACTGGAGATTTAACTACATATGGTAAAAATATTCTATGTAAAATCAAACCAGTGTTATGTAGGAAATAGTTGCAGGCTGAAATAATGGGTCGACCTGGGGGGTTATGTAAGTTCTTATATATTTTTGGTAAACAAAAGAATACAGCTAGGTCCTTTCTATCATTATCTAACCTATTCCTCACATCCTTCTCTGTAAAAAAACCCAGCCTGACTCCCCTGTCCAACATGTGTTTAAATTTTGTAACAGCCTTTTGATAATGAATCATATTGCTTCTTTCATATGTTGTTTCATCCTGCAAATGATTCATACACATCTCAAAATATTGCACAACACTCATTATAACAATTTTGTTTCCCTTATCGGAAGGTTTAATAATAATATCCTTCCTGTCACATAATTCTTTTAAAGCACTCCATTCTTTATAAGTTAAGTTATATAAACCATTACATCTATTCAATTTCATATTTCTACATATATTCTCACATTCAAATTTAAGCATGGAGCCATAATGAATAGCTCTCTGGTTAATAAAAGGCGGAATAAATTTGTTAGAAGAAGCTACATAAGACATATCTATTGCATTGCCAACAATAGGAAATTGCACATCATCATTACTTATACATTCATCACATGAATAAAAACTATCCTCAGATTCACACGAAGAAAAGCCTCCATGTGCAGAATTAAAACATCCTTGGTCCCTGCTAAAATGAACTTTCAAATGTATCTTCATAAGAAATTTAAATATATCTTGCTGTATCAAATATTCTTTAGGAAAAACAGTAGGTATAAACTTTAAACCTAAACATAACACAGCAAACTGTTCAGACAAATCACAACCAGATAAATTTAGAACAATACTTTTATCATTAAAGTCATTACTGTTTAAATTTCTTGTTGTTATATTGTTGTCCATACCTCCGATTCTGACGAAAATTGTCAGGTTGATTGAATTTCTTAACAGAGACATCTTCTTGCTCATAACTTCAGGCGTTTCTGTCCCTGTTGAAATGTTCGTTCCTGATGCTGCAAGCCTCCATTGTTAAACTCCTGTTGCATCCTACGTGGTTGTGCTGGTCTAGGTAATTCCAGAAATTCCATACTGGTGTCCGACCTAAACTCTTCCCCTGAAGAAGCAAAAGAAGAAGACAACAGTGCATCAGTGAATCTTACCCTCCTACGTTGTTTCCGCTTATGTTCTGTCCAATTAGGAGGGTAAGAAAATGCAGTCCCTGCTTCATATTCATTGATATCACATATTAATTTTGTTTTCTTTTGTTTTACAAGTTAATTCTCTAGATTATTCAGTCTCTCATTAGTCTTCTCCATGAAAGACTTCATATTTTCTAGACTCACAGATGAACTAATACTATGTGAAAGGGAAACCAGCTCCTGTTTAAGAGACTGATGTTTGAGCTGGTCCCTTTCCAATAGAATGTGAAGCCACTCTATTACACACTTGTGCTGCTATGAACCAGCGTTCCTTAAATTTCTTATCAGCAGCACAATTCAAGTCAAATGGTGTACTAGGATTCTTTACGAATCTAAGACCTCTAGGTGTAATATTCAAGCTAATATATTTTTGCAAACCTAAAATGTTAAAGTGCACCCTTGTCTCTTTCTCAATCAACCTGTCATATTTTTGATACAGTTCTCTGATTTCTGGAGACACACTTTGAAATTTATGTCCCACAGAAACAAAAGGGTCAAGCACTCTATTTCTTTCTTGCAAAAATTGATCACAAAATTGACAGTCTCTCACTTCAGGTTGACGTGCATCCACAGGAACATGTGCAGAAACATTTACAGCAGGTCTAGAACCTGAAAAAAAACTGCTCAATAGTTCTCTGTTGAGCAGAATAAATCATAGAGCTTTCAGCCCCTACAGTACCTTGTTGCAAAGCTGTGTTCTCCCGAAAAACCCTAGGAATATCCAAATTAGGATCAGTCGACATCCCTGAATAATTGCACAAACTCCACTCCACACACCTTCAGATAGAAACAACTCTGATCCAAAACAATACCAAAACAGCAAAATCTTCAGAAGTCAGGAATCGAAAAACAGGAATCAAAGTCAAATCCAAAAGCAAATTCTTTATTCTCCAGCACCTCGGTGTAACCACCTTTCAAGAGTATACATTCTCACTGAAAGAATGGATATATATATACTCATAGCAATTAATTTAACAATTAAACAATTATGTTCAACAAAGTTTTAAAGCAGACACCTCCAGTTTATTTCATTATTCAGTCCACAGGGTGTCATTGTATTGTATTTCAAAATAAAAATACTTTCCTTATATTGTAAGTTATATTTCAAAGCATTTTCATCATTACAAAGACATTTCACACTTTCTAAAACTGTTCCTGTTAGAAATGAAGCATCACTATTATGATAAACACTAAAATGTGTGGCAATAAATTTATTTTCCCTTTTATTTCTTATGTCTCTAATGTGCTCACCTAACCTAATACGAAATTCTCTTTTAGTTTCACCTATATAATATAATCCACAGGGACAGTGTAAAGCATACACAACTCCCTTGCTTCTACAGGTAAAACTATCTCTTACTGTGAACCTAATGTTGTTAATATAATTAAATGTTCTAACTATATTCCTACAAACACTGCATCTACTGCAACATCTTGTACCAAATTCACTTAGTGGTCTTGGTAAACAAAATTTTGGCATTACAAATTTATCATGTACCACCATATCTTTCAAATTTCTTCCCCTTTTATAGGAGAATAAAGGTTTTTGTGGCAAAATGTGCATCAACACCTTGTCTTTCACTAAAAAGTTCCAAAAATGTCCCACTACATCCTTTATGTCTTCACTTTTTACATTATATGTAGAGACAAAATAAATATCCTTACAAGTTTTATCACTGGTTGCCAGATGATATTTCTTATAATGGTGATGTTCACCCTTATTACATTTATTCCTTACCATATTATTCTCCTTTTTTACCTTCATAAGGGCATTTTCTAAAATATTCACACTGTACCCTCTTTTCAAAAACATATTATATGTGATATCCCATTCCCTTTGTAAATTTCCTTGTGTGTTACATAATCTAGATACCCTTGCCAATTCCCCATAAGGGAGAGCTTCCAAAGTATGTACAGGATGGCAACTAGATGCATGAAGTTATTGATTACCATCTATAAACTTCCTATGTATATTTGATATAATTTTACCATGTTCTGTACCCTCCAAAACAAGATCCAAGAATATTACTTTGTTTCCCTTCTGTATTCCATCAAATTCTAACCCAAATGGGTTACCATTTAAGTCTGTCAAAAATTCATTAACTGAATCAAAACCACCATCACAAATAAAAATCAAATCATCTATGTAACGAAAATAAAATAACACATTACATTTCATAAAATTTAACTCAAATAGAAATTTCCTTTCAAAAAAATTCATAAACAAATTGGCATACATGCTTTTTGCTTTTGGATTTGACTTTGGTTCCTGTTTTTCGATTCCTGACTTCTGAAGATATTGCTGTTTTGGTATTGTTTTGGATCAGAGTTGTTTCTAACAAAACATGGAAAGCCTGAACTGGGCATGCTCACACACTTAGGCCATGTCTGACTACAGCAGTGGGCCACACATATCTGGCAGCTGCATGTGTTAACCCAGGAACCTCTCACTATCCAGCAATCTGCCCTGTGCACACAGTTACGTGACAACAGACACTTATATAATAGAGTGGAACCCTGTCATGATCAAACATGTTCCGCAGATACCTAAGTTGTTCATAGAAACTGGGAAAGCAAAGATGATAAAGACCTGCAAACAGTATCAGCAATAAATATTGTGCATCCCGAGCAGAAGCATAGGTTCAGAGGTCGATAGTAGGCTATCTGCCCTAGGGTATGTACAAGCCTAGCCAGAGTGTGTTTGGCTTTTGCAGCCCTGTCAGAGTACTACACTCTGCCAGTGAATAGTAGGTCACACAAGATAGCCCATGTATGTTTAGGCTAGTGTGCCTATGTGTAGCAGGGCACAGAAGATATCCCATGGGTAAACATACAATCACCCATACAGCCGTCAAGATGTCCCCTGTAGGTGGTTAGTGGGTGGCTCTGCCTATATGAAACTGTGATCACAATTTGGAGTGAGTGGAGGCCCTGGGATAAGAATCTGTCCTTCCAGCATATCCTATTAACATCTGTGCTGAGGTATATATCCCTGGAGTGTGTAGCTACAAGGGGGTTGGATATCCTAAGGTGGATGGAGCATGTCCATTAATTCTGGGTGGGGTATTACTGCAAACAACAGGCACACATCATATCCGAGTAGGTGGTAAGCCACTGAGTAGAGCTGGAGTTACTACATCTGAACTGTGCAGGTCATCTGTGTGAGTCCCTACATCTGCTTGGTGCGGAACTTATAGGTTCATAGGTTCATAGGTAGATACTAGGCTATCTGCCCTAGGGCATTTATAAGCCTAGCCAAAGTTTATTTGGCATCCGTCTCCCTATTAGATTAGTCTACTGTGCCTCTGTAAATTAGGTCACAGAAGGTACCCTTTAAGATTAGTTTGCTGTGCCTCTGTCTAGCAGGGACACAGAAGAGATCACAGGGGTGAATTTACGATTTCCCATCCATGTGTCTAGATTTGGCTTGAAGAGGGTCAGCGAGGGGCTATGTCTAATATGAATTAGGATTCTATTCCAGAGTGAGGGGAGCCTCTGGGAAATGAATCTGTCCCTCCAGCATGTCCTTTTTATTCTTGTGCTGAGGTTTAAGTCCCTGGAGCGTGTATCTCTAAGGGACTTGGATTATTGAGGTGGAGCATGTCCATTAATTCTGGCTTTGACGTGGCTTTGTATGTCAAGCATAGATTGCCTCTGAGTAGGCGGTAAGTAACTGAGTAGAGCTGGAGTTTCCTTAGTTGAGCTGCATATGACATCTGTTTGTAGCCCATGATCCTCTTGGAGAGGTACTTTTGGGTCTCTCCAGGTGCTGCAGGTGTCGGGTAAGGTACATCCCAAAAGGGCCATTGTATTCAAGTATGGGGCTGATGACTGATGTGTAGAGGAGCACAATGACCTCTCTTGATGTAGATGTGAACCCTTTCGTGATAAGGTGGCATATATAGAAGGTCTTTGTAACCACTTTGGCAATGTGATTATCAAAGGAGAGATTACTATCTACATTGGTCCCCAAATCTCAAATTACTACTTCTGTACTTAATGGATTACCACCTATGTGGTAATTTTTGTGTACCTTGTTTTTCACAAAGGGGATGACTATGCACTTTTTAGCATGTAGCTCGAGCTTGTGGCTCTGGCACCAAACATCCATCTCTGTGAGACCCTTCTGGAGGATGCTTGTGTCAGCTGGAGAGTCAATTATGGCCCCCCAGTTTGCAGTCATCTGCGAACCTTGTCAGCCATAATCCCCCCGTGTTATCCTGAACCTCAGAGAAGTATATACCAAACCAGAGAGGTCCCAGAACTGAGCCACTTGTAACTGGTTTGTATTCAACATGGAACCTGCGATTCTGACCATGTGGGTTCTATCCCTGAGCCAGTTTGCAACCCATCTTGTGATATAGGGGTTGATATTTAAGCTGTTAAGCTTATGTATGATTTCCGAGTGGGGTATTGTGTTGAATGTTTTTGCGAGGTCCAGGTAGGCTGTGTGGACTACCTTGCCCTCATCCATAGCTTTGGTAACTGTTTCAAAGAAATCAAATAGGTTTAAGAGGCAAGATCTGCCCTTAACAAAGCCGGATTGGGTAGGGTCCAGTGTTTGGAGGCTCCCAATGTCTTTGTTTATGAGTTCCATGATAATACGCTCCACAGCTGTACAGACCAGACTTGTCAGGCTTATGGGGTGATAGTTCCCAGGGTCTGTTGTGGCACCACCTTTGTGGAGTGGAACCACTGTAGCTGTATGCCATTATTTAGGTACATATCCTGTAGTAAGACTAAGTTTGAACAGTGACTTAATGTGAGGGTTCAGTTCTTCTTGGAGCTTGTGTAAGACACAGCTTGGGACATCGTCTGGTCCCATAGCTGCTGTGTTTTTTGCTTTGGCGAGGGCAGCCTTCACCTGTGCATCTGTGATGTCAGGGAGGTTACATTCAGTTGGGATAGGCATTTGTTCCTTTGTGGGTGAAGGGGGGAGAGGTTTGTGCTGAATCTGTCTGCCAGGATGTTGGCTATCTGTAGTTTCAGTATATTTTGTGCTGTTATGCAACAATTCAGAGCATATCTGGGAGTTTCCACCCATATTATGGACATAACTAAAGAAGGACTTGTGATTATCTTTAGTGTCTGGGCAATTTCCCTTTGGAAACTGGCCTTTGATGATTTTATGAGGTATCGAAGTTTCTTGCTAATACTGATCAGAGATGCCTTCCATTTTTGGGATTTTACTCTGTCATGTAGTAGCTTCCTCCTTCTGTTGTATAGCTTATTTATGGCCGGGGTCCACCAAACAGGTCTCCTGTTTTTGGAGGAGTGAGTCTTTTTTTTATTTGGGATAGCACGATCCATGCATTCCTGCAGGTGCTCATAGAATGCATTTGTAAAGGATTCTGCGGATTGGCCTGTATTATCCTCTGGCCCATGGGCTTTAAAGGATTGTACCTCAGTCTTGAGAAGTACAAAGTTGACGTTTGAGAAATTCTATACAGTGATTTCCTTGGCTGGGGGTGGGGACGAGATATGGATGTCCATGGAAATTTGTTAATGGTCTGATCTTACCAATGAGGGGTTTACCTCTGGTGTGGAACATAGAGTCCCCATGTTGGTGATGACCAGGTCCAATATGTTGTTCCCTCTTGTGGGAGTGGTGACCAGTTGTTCCATCGCATTACAGTTTATAACTTCAAGGAACCGTTGGGCGACTGTGTTTGGACATGAGTAGTTGTTGCAGTCAATGTTTGGGTAGTTGAAGTCACCCAATAACATAGTTTTAGGAGAGACCTTGATATTCTCCAGTGTTCTCAGGAATGCCAAGTGGGGTTCCTGTAATAGGGAGAGTGTTCTGTAGCAGGCTACAAACTGAAAGGCAGTTTGGCCTGCTGTTAGTTGCACATCGATGGTTTCTGATGCTTTGTGCAGTGCCACTAACCTGGAGGTGTAGGTATTTTTGATTAATATAGATACTACCCCTCCTTTTGTGCTTTGGTCCAAGTTTTGTGTGTGAAACGCATGGTATGAGTTATAACCTGGTAGTGCTGGGGTGCTCTCAGGAGCCTTGAACCAGGTTTCTGTTACTGCACAGACATCGATATTCTCCATACTGAGGAGATCCTCAAGTGGGTGCATCATGAGGTTTAGACGTCTGGCATTGAGTAGCATTACCTTTAGATTTTGTATCCTTGGGTTGTCTATGGAGGTGTGTTTGTCCTTTGAGCCTCACCTAAAAAATGCACTATGGGGGTAGCAAGAGGCATGGCCAGTATACAAAAGCCTAAGGGTGACAGGTGCAAGCCATCCCTAGTGAAGCAGCATGGCTTGTCGGGCATGTCATCCCAGGTTGACAGACACTGGATCCCCATTGAATGACACCAATGCTGTAGACAATTGTTGAAACTGATCACTTTGTCTTTATACTCTGGCATCATTCTTGGTGAGGGCAAGATGCTACCCAAGGTCAGGGTCATACCAGCCTGGGCTACATGATCAGAGAGTTGCTCTATGTCTCATTTCTTGTAATCCAGGAAAGTACGTCTAATGTCATTCATACCTGCATGGACAATGACGGAGTCATACTTGTACCTGCTTTGGAGTGACCTGAGTGCTTGCATCATGTGGTGGATCCTGCCACCTGACAGGCAGCTTACAGTGACCTTCTCCTTGTTCAGTCAGTTGAGTGGGATGTCAGTGTGCCAGACAATAGAGTCCCCAATAACAAGTGTATTTGGTGTGTTGTTTGGCCTTAAGGGCTATGACTGTGAGGCACACTGATTTTGTGAGATATGTGATTCATGGGTATTGTTGAGGGGTGGGTGTCGCTTGGGTATCTGTGGTCAGTACGGTTGCTACAAGTGTTGGGTAAGGTACACCCCAAAGGTGGCATTGTAACCAAGCACGGTTGTTATTAATATAGGGGCACAATGACATCACTTGATCTAGATGTGAAACCATATGGGATAAGGTTGCTTAAATAGAAGGTCTGTCCAACCACTGTGGCAACATGAATGTCAAAGGTGACAGTACGAACAAGTCATGTCCCCAATCACCTAACAACACCTACCATATGTAATGGAGTACTACCTATGTGTTAATGTGTGGGCATGTTGTTATTCTCAAAGGGGATGACTATGCAACTAAAGGCATTTAGCTGTAGGCCATGGCTCAGGCATCAGTCATCCTTCTCTGTGAGACCCTGTTGGAGTATGCATGTGGCAGCTGGAGAGGTGATCATGGCACCCAGTATGCAGTCAAGTTTGAACAAGGTCAGCCATATTCCCCCTGTGGTAGCCTGTACATCAGACAAATATATACTGAACAAGAGAGATCCCAGGACCGAGCCGTGTGGGATGCCACGTGTAACTGGTGTATAGTCAGACATGGCACCTGCAATTCTGACCATGTGGGTGCTATCCCTGATCCAGGTAGCAATCCATCATGTGAGATATGTGTCCATATCGATGCTGGTGAGCCTATGCATAATGGCCCAGTGGGTTATTGTGTGGAAGGGTTTAGCAAGCTTCAGGTAGGCTGCGTGTACAACTGTCCCTATGTTGATGGACCTGTTAACTGTCAAAAGAATACAAACATGTTCAAGAGGCAAGATCTGCCCACAACAATGCTGAAATGTGTAGGACACAGTGTCTGTAGTTTCCTGATGTTTATGTGTAAGAGTCCCATGACAATACACTCCATAGCTTTGCATAACAGGCTAGTTAGGCTTATAGGGCAATATTGTCTGTGGTCCATTCTGGCAACAACTATGTGGAGTGGGAACACTGTTGCTGTATGCCATTCCGTGGGTACATATCCTGTAGTAACTCCAATATTGCACAGTGATGTAATGTGAGGGTTACGTCTGTCATGAAGCTCGTGTAAGATGCAGGCCGGGACACCAACTGGACACATTGATGCTGTAATGTATGCTTTGGGGAGGGCAGCACTCACCTGTTACTGTGTAGTGTCAGGGAGGTTACACTCTGTTGGGATGGATAGTTGATCCCTAGGGGGGATGGGGGGAGACATCTGCACTGAACCTGTTTCTCAGGATGTTGGCTATGCCAGTGGGTTCAGGGTAAGTGTAGTCAGTATGCAGTAACTCACAGCATATCAGTGAGTGTCCACCCAGGTTCCTGACCTAACTGACAAAGGCCTTGTGATAGTCCTACTTGTCTGGTGCAATTGTCCGTGAGAAGAAGACCTTAGATAAGTACATGAGTGATCATAACTGTCTGCTAGTACAGATCACAGATGCTTTCCCCGTCTGGGATTGTACTCTATCATATAGTAGCTTCCTCCTGACATTGTACAGCTCATTAATGGCTGGTGTCTACCAGACAGGTCCCCTGCCCTTGGAGGAGTGAATATTGTTGTTATTTTGGGTAGCACAATCCATGCAGTCCACTAGGAGTGCATAGAATGTGTATTTAAAGGATTCAGCAGTTGGAGCTGTATTTCACACTGTCTCAAGCTCTCTGAAGGATACCACCTTGCTTTGGTGAAGTGAGATGTTGGCTCATCAGAAGTTCACCAAGATTACCCAGGATGGGTGTGTGGAGTGTATATGTATGTCCATTGAGATAGATGTATGTTCCAACCTTACTAATGAGGGGTATATTGCTGGTGTGTAACATAGAGTCCACATGTTGGTGATGATCAGGTCTAATATGTATTCCCCCTTGTGGCTGTGGTGACTGGTTGTGCCATATCATATGAATGTACAAATTTTAGTGACTGTAAGGCAAGGTTGTTGTGGCTTGAGTAGTATCCCCAGTCAATATTCATGTATCTGATGTCACCCAATATAATGGTGTTTGTGGAGACCATCATATCCCCCACTGTTCCCAGGAAAGCCGAGTGTGGTTCCTGAGTATGGGAGGGTGGTCTGCAGTAGGCAACAAACTGAAAGGCAGTTTCGAACAATGGTAGTTGTATATGTATGGTCTGTGATGCTTACTGCAGTGCCACTAACTCGGAGGTGTGTGTATCTGTGATGTATAGGGATACACCCCCTAGTTGTGTTGTCCGTTCCAAGTCCTGTGGTCAGAAAGCATGGTATGAAACATAACCTGGTAGTGCTGGTGTGCATATGTGACCCTGAACTAGGCATCTGTTAGTGCACATATATTGCTATCCCCCATACTGAGGGGAGTCCTGAGTGGCCGCAATATGAGGGTAACACATCTGGTGTTGAGTAGCATTACCCTTAGTGTTATTTAACCTGTGATGTCTATGTAGGTGGGTTTGTCTTTTGAGCCCTGCTCAGCAAATGCACTAAAGTGGCAGCAAGAGCCTAAAGGTCCAAGGGTGACAGGTGCAAGCTGTCCATAGTGAAGCTACGTGGCATGTTGAGCATGTCACCACAGGCTGACAGACACTGTATCTCCTATGAATGACACCAATCTGTTAGCCAAGTGTTAAATGTGATATGTTTGTCTGTATACTGTGACATCATACTTGGTGGATGTAAGATGCTAGACAAGGTCAGGGTCATACTGGCCTGGGCTACATGATGACACTGTTCCTCCATGTACCATGTCATGTGGTCCAGGGAGTAACATCTGAGGTTTTACGCACCAGCATGGACAATGATGGTGCCAGTCCTGTACTTGCTTTGTAGTGACCTGACTGCATGTGTTATGTGGCAGATCCTGGCACACGACAGACAGCACAAAGGGACTATTCCCTTGTATGGACTGGTGAGTGGTACGTCAGTGTGTCTGACAATAAGTGTCGCCTATCACAAGTGTATTATGTGTGTTGTGTAGCCCGAAGGCAAGTGACTGTGTGGCACACTGACATTGTGAACTATGTGAGATGTGGGAATTGTAGTGGGGTAGCAGTTGTGTGTGTGCCTGCTGTGGAGGTCTCTGCTGCTTAGGCAGAGTTCATTTACAGCATCCGAGTATGTGTATGTGTGATAGTGTGGTTTCAGTGCTGTCACCAGAGGATATGTGAGACTGATATGTGGTGTGAGGTTATCTTCACCACCTGATAGACTATGCCAGTCATGGGTCGAGAGAGTTCAGCACCCTGTGTGTCTCTATAGGTGCATCTCACACATATATATCTGGGTTTGTTGTGAGGAGGAGAGTCTTGTCTGTGTGCATGAGGCAGATGTGACATTGTGTCTACATCACAATATTTACCAGCTGGACTGGAGAGTGCACACAAAGCCAACCCCTGGACATGCTGGGATATCATCATGACATACTCTGTAGCCAGATGACAAAGGATCAGTAGGGTGTTAAGTCTGTAAAGGAGAATAACATGGATTAGTGCTCAGGTTTGTTTGTGTTCTGTAAAGAGTAGCTGAGAAGGAGTCCAGACTGAATCATGACACCTCCGACAGCTATGTCATATATAGCAATGTACACACATATATGTCATGAGTCAGGGCCAACTGTACCTGACTGACAATGCTGACATCCTGACAGACAGGCCCATATATACATACCCACCTCCCACCGACAATAGTCCATATCATCATACCAGGAGATATCACATGTAGAATGGATGAACAGCTACCGCCAATGCTAAAAGCATGGCATCAAGTGGACTACATTGATTCCCAATATGTGTCATGCATAAACTACAGAACAAACAGATCCTGCACCTGAACAGTCAGCTGAACCTCCCCCTACACAGGATGTGGAACCGTTGAATGTGTTACAGCAACATATGGCACTCCACACAAGTGTTGGTGCACAACACACCATGGAATGTACAGTCCAGTATGCCTATGAAGTATGATCTGCAAGCCATGGAGTCCATCATGGTTGAAGTCATAAACCGAGCTATTGGAAGCTGACATACACACAACCCTACTAACCGTGGTATGTTCATGTGCGGATCATGGTTTCCAAACATGCTAGACTGTTTGCAAGGCAGCCACACAGGACATACATCACTGAACACAGATACACGTCTCACATACACTTTGAATAGCCCTTTATCAACATCCCAGACACATGTAGTACCCACAAAACCAGCAAGCTGTGCATAAATATGTGTTGACATATGAAGGAATGTCGATGTGTCCACAGATAGATCACACAAGGTAAGGATTATGAGTTCCTGTTCCAGCTGTTGACACCTGACGACCCACGTGGACCATTCCTGGAATGGTATAAAACAAAGTGTACACACATTACCATGTCCAGTCTGATGATGTCACCACGCTAGAAATACAGACGGAGAAGGAAAACCACCCAATAAAGCAAATAGCGCACTGCACTAATGCGTCTCTCTCTTGTATCATAACCTAGTTAAGTAAGGGTTTGAATCCTGCAAATGCTGACTGTTTGTGTGCTTGGTTCTGTGTGCAATTCTCTTTGAAAGGAGTGGCCTTTTTGAAGACTGGGAAAACACACCACAAATGTACATTCCTCTTTGGAAAGACTGATGATGTCACCACCCTAGCAATACAGATGGAGAAGGAATACCACCCAGTAAAGCAAATAGCGCACTGTGTATTGCGTCTCTCTTTAGTATCATAACCTAGTTAGGTAGAGATTTGAATCCTGCAAATGCTGTTTGTGTATGTGTGTGCAATTCTCTTTGAAAGGAGTGGCCTTTTTGAAGACTGGGAGAACACACCACAGATGTACATTCCTCTTTGGAAAGACTGATGATGTCACCACCCTAGAAATACAGACAGAGATGGGAAACCACCCAGTAAAGCAAATAGCGCGCCGTGGTAATGCGCCTCTCTTTAATATCGTAATATAGTTAGGTAGGGGTTTGAATCCTGCAAGTGCTAACTGCGTGTATGTCACTCTTGGTCAATGTGGTGTGGGTTTTGCTTTTACTATGTTATGGCATATTATGATTACAACAGTAAGTGCATTGCACATATATGCGTTGCAAATATATATGTGTACATGTTCCCCTAATCAGTACATAGGTGTGAAGCCTGCATACTACATGAATACATTTGTTGCCATTGACAGGTTGTGCCGCAGCTTCTCAGATCGTAGGTCACATATGTATGTATGTGACAGGGCCATCCACTGTTGTGATCCGTGGCCAAGGTCATCTGTGCCACACACACCCATGACAGTTACTTTACAGTAGTGTGAGTGAGGGTATATGCCTGGGGTATATGTCAGGCATGTTCATACACAACCACGACTGCCAATAATGGACAGTCTTTATAGGTGTACAACCGCCTTGTGTATATGCATCCAGGCCTCCAATGTCTCATGTGACACACCTTGGGACTCCACAATACCTATGGATATGTGGATACCAAGGGACACATGACATAACATGAGGCTGTATGTACACATTGGTACCCAACATACATGTTGAGGGCTATCACCTATGTGGTACTGACGGGATAGTAAGTATAGTACATGTGGATGACTATGCCATAGTCGGCTTACTGTTATACAGCATGTATCACATGACAGGCATCTGTCTGTATGATACCCTTGTGTAGGATATGCAATACGCGGATGACTCCACTATCATTTGTTCAGCATCCTCCTCCGCAGATCTAATCTCACTTACTCAAACTATGTTCAACACAGTAGAAACATGGTTCACTAGACGGTACCTACTTCTCAACGCTAAAAAAAACAAACTTCTCCTCTTCACCCCCACCACTCGTACCTCTCCACTAAACTTCACCATCTCCTCAAACAACAACACTGTAATCTCTCCTGACTCCACAACTAAACTGCTAGGAATAACCATCGATAACAATCTCTCTTTTGACCAACACATAAACAACACTATCAAATCAGTTAACAGAAAAATAGGATCATTATACCGCATTAAACCATTTCTCACCCCTTCTACAAGAGCTACTATTGCTCACTCCCATCTTATATCTACTCTCTTTTACACCTCTCCTATCTTCACCAACCTCAAGAAAACTAACCTAAACAAACTAGCAACCTGCTATAATAACATTGCCCGCTTCGCCACTGGTAAACCTTTTAGAACCCAGCACTGCCTCAATTTGAAACACTTAGGCTGGCTGGAACTACAAAAATATCTTATTATCTCACAACTCACTATTGCCCACAAACTACTGTACCAACCTAATAACACCCCTATAGTATCACAACTTTTACTCCCTTATAACAATCTCACCTCTCTTCGTTCCTCTTGTAAACTTATGACCAAACCCATAAAGGCCCACAACGTAGCTGGTGACTCTCTATTCACCAACACTGTAGGCAGCGCATGGGATTTGCTGCCTAAAGAGTTAACTTTAATCTCATCCCTACCTCTCTTCAAACAACAAATTAAACTGTACTTCCACAACCACTGGCTTTGTTCTTGTAGTACTCCAGGGTAACTTCCCTCTCCCCACCCTCTCTTTACCTTTAACCCTTCTTTTTGCTTAATATTTAGCATCTACCCTGTTTCTTTTCCCTTGCTGTCCTACTATGCTCTCTCCTACTTCTCCCATTCTCTCTCACCTCCTCTTGACTGTCTTCCTTCTTTTCCTCTCTCAATTCCTGACTCCTGTCCCTTCCCTATTGTTTATCTCACATTCTCCTTCTACTTCTCTACCCCTCTGAGCTTCTCTATGGCAGATGCCTTATTACATAACCTTTATGTACTAGGTAAAATGCTTTGAAACTGACCGAACTTTATGTATGATCTCTAACTGTTTGAGTTCCTTAATGTATGTTGATTTTATTAACAAGTTGATTTTTATTTCTATTTTTATTGTATGTCTTTATTAACAACAAGTCTGTTCTTTTATGTTTTGTGTGGAGCTTTCCTCCCCGGGCCTCTACTGAAAATGGACATATATCCAGCTAGACTAGCCCGGTCAACAAATGTAAAATAAATAAATAAAAATAAAATAATGGATTGTAGGCCACTGCATACATTACCAGATGTGGATGGACACATCCCTAGTGTGTTTGCATGTACCTAAGGGGGCTATATGCCAAACACGTGTGTACACAGGAATGGGTGGCGGTAATTACCACTGGTTAGTGTTATAGTGTAGCACCGGAAGGATACAACTGTTACTGAGTTCCCTACGACTGTGTGCCATTTGTCAGGACAACATCCAATGATTGTTTATAGTCATGCTGTTGAGGTTATGTATACTACCAGACCACAAATCATTGACAGATACTAACAGTATTACCCACAGCATGGTGTCTACCCATGTCATACACACATGTCTACCCATGTTAGTACATAACTGTAGTAGAATGCATACTGGCCATTGAAAGATACTGTGACATGTTCACTATGTGTACAACAGGGTATACCACATGTCCCATGTGTCCATTATGCATGTACATACAGACAGTGCGCACCCACCATGTTCACAGATGTAGACTTGCTAATCTGTACTGCACACATCACACACATACAGTCCACTCACTAACACATGCTGGCAACACCTTACACGTCAGCCAAGTGGCACATGGGTGGACAATACATAGTCAGACCTAACTGTGGTGTAAACAATGCTACATTGAAAATCAGAGCTTTGATGAATAATGTCTGCTGAGATATACCTACAAGGATGTCATTACACTTTCCTGTTGACAACTTGCTAATATTGCTACACTGCTATAGTGTCACCCTGTGCATCAGCACCATGTTAGCCTGTTCCTTCATCAATGTTACAAATGACAGGAGGCGACACAGGTATCATCATATGCACAGGGTGTTTTGTTGTTTGCCAGAGCCTGACATTGACCCATCCAATCGACATGTCTGTGTGTGTGTGTGTGTGTGTGTGTGTGTGTGTGTGTGTGTGTGTGTGTGTGTGTGTGTGTGTGTGTGAGGGACAACAGTACAGCATAGGCCAATGTTGATGTAACGTGTGTGTGTATGTGTGAGCCCTAGTTGTATGGTTAATGTGTGTGTGGCTGCATGCACACAGCTCCACCATGTGGCTGCCATATACAGTAGTTTGTGGGACAGCCACAGACTGTACCTGCTAGGCCATACAGATTACTGTCTCCGGCCATGGACACAGTACCTGTGCCTGGCAGGGGTGCTACGGACAGTATCGGGTACCAACCCTGACTGGGTACTGTCCTCAGAGGCAGAGATGGGATGACTGGACCCATGTCCCTGCTGGGAATGGCCAGAGCCACATGCAAGTGGTCTACTTGGATGGTCAATGGACAGGCTAGCCCCAGCATTGCTGGGGCTGGTACTGCCACTACGGGAGCAGCTGTGAACTGGGGACCATCTGTGACCACTGCCTGCTCTTGCTGTTGCTGGCATGCGTCCGCATCGACATCGCAACTGTCCCACACGGTCCTGACTTATGGATGACATATTGTGGAGGGCATCTAATGTCTCCCCCCAATGTCTCTCAATGACCTCGGTGTACATCTGGATGGCACCGGCAAGGTCACGGATGCTGTCATTGATAGCGGTATAATGTGCCCTCTGCGTCCTAAGTCCCTGCCTGGTGTACCGTTCCATACGTGCCTGAGCCTGCATTACAGCCCATAACATACTGGACGTCATAAGACTAGTGAGGTCACTTCTGCCAGGGGCAATATGACCAGTGGTGCTCCCTCGAGAACCCCTGGACCTCCGCCTTTGTGGTACCATTCCAGGAATACGGCTATGGCTGCTGTGAGGGGATGCAAGTGCCATGGGTACCACACTCTCCTGGTCAGTGCCAACTGTATGCTGTCCCTCGCCTATGGCCATTGGTGGTGAGGGATGTATTGGCAGTATGAGTGTGTGCATAGATGGGGTTGAACACTGTGTACTGTCGATTGGTGGACCAACGACAGACCCTGTCAAACCTCCCTGTGTCAAAATACATGTCTCATCATCAGCACTATTCATGGCAGTGGCTTCAGGTTCCCTGCTGCATTTGGCCAGCCCTAACTCAGCACCTGTGAGAAGAAGACAGGAAACACACTTTACAGGCTACACATGAACACTTGCACACTTGCACACATGCACACATGCGCACATGCACACATGCACACATGCACACATGAACAGTAATACACTCCTCACAACAGCACATACACACACACCAGCAATCCAACACATACTCTATAGTGGGTTGAGGTGGGTGTCAGTATCACAAGGTAAACAGTCACCACACACGTGTCAACATGCAGAATATGTGTTGCACAAGACCATACAGTGCAAGTGTAGATGCCCCAATTTAATGGCAATATACATGGCTTTGTTGCAACTGTGTCATTGTTCAGTGATTGGCTACACCCTGGAACACAATTTGTACGTGGACGCAACATTGCTGTGCAGGTATTATCAGCTCTGCAATGTCCTGTGCACCATCACTCACACATATACATGCCATGGCTGCATGTGTTATCTGTGTGACATGTAGATATCAATGTCTGAGTACAGTGTCTGTGTCCAAAGCAGATTATAGTGGGCACAGGTGTAGCACATGCATGCTATGTACACACACGGGACGATTGCTGCATATTGACATGAAGGTATCCCAATGCTCTAAATGGCCAGTGTACAGTGGTTATGGTGAGTTTGGGACATATTGCAGATATGTCTGTGCCACACATGGCATGTCATGCTACACGACTGCAACATTAAACACCACACATACCCAATGTGTGTCAAGTGACCTATACACCCACTAGCATTCCAGGACATATATGTGACACTTTGTTTGGATGGCGACTGCTGTGCATATTGTGTATACTGGCATATGTAAGCACACACAAAGCATGCTATGCATATTGTGTATAGGTGCATATGTTTGCACACGCACAACATTGAGGTGCAAAGCAATGACTGCTATGAGTAGTACTGTGGTCACTGTAACTGGATGGGATGTAGTACCCTGTGCCATCATCAACATGCATCCTGTGGTCACTCACAGCTACTAATGTGTGCTAGACCACCACCTAGCATGCTGTACCTGAACTGTAGTGCCGTGGCTATGTTCACAATTACACAGACACCTTGTATATGGGTGTGTGAGGTGACCAATAGGGAGCATTGCCTAACATGACTGTATTATGTGTTGCAGAGTGTTGCACACACCCATGATAGGACTCTACCCCTGAGGTACAGCATGTGTGTGTGCAAGACATGTGGGATACTGACGTGTGACCTTACAGCGGGTGTGATGGGAAATGTCACATGTTTTCGTGTACTGCATATGATAAACATGTTCTGTTGTGTACAGCTGTAGCAACTATGCATATCTAAGGTGCAGTACAGTGTTGCCACACTTGTGACTGCTGCAACTGTGCAGTGTATGTGCTTGAGGCAGCTACTGACTTTAATGAGATGATTAATGTCTCACAGCAAACATGGACAGCATGCATTGTGCATAGGTGTGTTACGTGTACATGGCCTACACCTCACCTATGACATGCACATTTAATTACCAATATTAAAGTGTTAAAACACTCACCAGCATGTACCGTCTACCCTGCTGTCACACCAGAGGGACCTACAAGAATATGACACAGTTTATCAGTGGCCCAACTGTGGCATTGCTGCCGTGAGTGAGTGCGCTAATCTACAGTGGAGCAACAGTCAACAGTCACAGGTGTGGAGATACTATTCCAAATATCAGCATTGCACACGAGAGGCAGCACAACTGCTAAACACACAGTATACTTCTCACATAAGCATATTCAAACAATACAAGTAACAGTAGTCTACAGCTAGGGCATATTACCTGCACGCTCCATGTTGTCCTGCTGGGTAGCTCCGGCCTCCATGGTGACACATGCATGATGTTGCTGCTGCTGAAGGCCAGGGGCCACCACGCTTAGGAGCAGCTCCTCCACTCTGGTGAGGGGGGATGTATGGGCGCCCCACCACCTGTGGCAAGCTGTTGCCTATGGATATCAGACGCACGCTGCTGAACATGTCTGATTAAATCACTGCAGTGATGGCGTACCTGCTCATATGTCCGGTTATGCATGCCTATGTCATTTACCTGGCAAACAAGATCTTGCCCCAGTGCAGTGAACTCATGCTGGTGCTGGCTGGCCCTGGAAAAAAGCCGTGCATAGTTCTGAAACAGGCTGGCCTGTATGACCTCCTCCTCTACAGCTGTATACACAGGATTGCGGTGATGAGCCATAACTCTGGAAGACAATTAAACAAT
>NC_056725.1:1965217583-1965220083 GCF_019279795.1 Protopterus annectens | reverse complement strand
ATGGGGATGGATATTTGGATACCGCAAGCCCATGAGCCCACAGATGGCAGCAGTGGAACTGAGATCCCCACCCATGGGCAGTTACCACTGCACCTTCACAGCCCACACCAAGGCTGTGCTGGGGGCTGGATAGGAGGGGCAGGCACACCCATGAGCTGTGCCACTCTCTCCTCAAGCTGGCATAGGAGATCAGTCACAGAACGCCTGATCTCACTACGCACCACAGCCCAGACCCTTTGGAGGGTGAGTGGAGGCTCTGCTCCAGCCACGCTTGCAAAGGGGGGCCGAGCCACATCCTCTGCAGTGCTTCCACCCGAAGGTGGCACAGGGCCACTGGACGACAAGGTCCCAGGCTGGGCACTGGTGCCAGGTGCAATTGCCAGATGAGGTGGGAGAGGTGGGTCCGCTGGGACCCGCCTTCCCAGTTGTCCTATGTTTAGCAGTATTTAATGGCATTTTGGGTTAGTAACAAACAACACCATTCCAAATTAGTTGTAACAGCATGCATTAGTATTCCCATTAACCAAACACACATGAATTCCAAATGTTGAACAGCAAGCATAACACATGCATATTTAGAACAACAGTGGACATTCCAACAGCATGCAGGGTTGATTGGTGGCAACAGGCCATCAGGTTTGGATATGTGAACAGGGCACATGCATCTACGTACATGCAGATATGTATAAACCAACAGGACAAATGTCCATAGGAATTAATTGTGAATACACATACCCAGTTTGGTGTGGAATGGCATAATTTGTGAACATAACATAGGGGGGGTATAATATTACATTAACAACTTAAAATACCTATACGTATACTGTACATTCCTACTAGATGCAGATATATATCCCCTTCATGGATTAGTACAGTTCCCTGTATGTAACCTTAGAAATGTTAGTGATGGAGATGTTACTGCTACATTAATATACATTCCATTTGTATTCATATATGTTCATATCTGGCTGTGTTCAGGTAACGTATCCTGCTACATTTGAACAGTTATGTACAGTTCTAGCAACACACTGACATTTGTGGGATCACAAGCACAAGCTGCTCATGTACCAGATTAACATGTACATACTATACATGAAACAGTTGAGGACTATAAATATTCTTCTGAGATACTGGCATTCCCATCAGCCAGTTTATATGGGCCTAGACAACTGTGGATGTTCAGCATTTCATACAACTGTACTATCTCCATAATGCAAGGGTACAACAACATATCCAAAATGTGGGATGGACACAGTCCAGGTATTATACTTTATTAAAAACAGTTCACTCTTTGCTTGTGGCTGCCTCATTCGTTTCATTATGTAGTGCATGCAGTATACCTTTATTCCAGACTTCTTACACCTTTATTGGTAACTTCAAACTCTTTCTCACACTCTCTCAATTATTTTATATTTACATCTCAGGATGATACTTAATTCCAGGCTTTATTAACATTTATTACTGAGTTACAACAATCCTTTCCAGCTGACTCACTTATTTCATATGTCAGTATATACAAGGATGTATTCATGACTTGTCTGTTCTTTATGATGGATTAAAACACTCATTTTCAGGCTGAAGCAGTTATCTGATATTACAATACAGGTTTAAACTCTATTTGAGACTTGTTTACACTTTATTAATGGATTACAATACTCTTTTTCAGGCTGCATCACTTATCTGATCTTAGAATACTAGCAGAAGCTTTATTCTAGGCTTATTTGACCTTTATTACTGGGTTACAACACTGAACTCTTTTACAGGCTGTCTCACTTATATTCTATAATAATACCAGCTGAATAATTACTAACCTGCCTGGTTGCGCAGCCTTACCAGCCTATCAGCAGAGGCTTGCTGATTTGCGGAATGAACACCTGCAGCTGTAATATAAATGAAGGGATATTGGAATATACCTATCCATACTATAGGCTAGGATAGCATTTCTTACATACTTAATTACATGGATACTTACTCAGTAGTGGGGCATTGGGCATCTGATGGGCCTCCTGGATCCATCGGTTCAGTTGGTCCTCCTTTTGTCGCTTCAGGTCTGCATGGTCGTGACGGACCTGCCCACCAGTCCTAGGAATGCCTGTGGCACTGGTGAGATCATGTGCCAACTCGTTCCACGCCTCTGCCTTGTACACTCCCCATTGAACCTGGCCCTGCATGAGTCGGCCTTCATGTTGGTGGACTAGGAGCCAAACCATATATTTGGACTCCTCAATGCCCCACCTTTGTGCTCTAAAGCGATTGCCCTCTCCGACACCTGCCATCCTGACTGCAAATGGGTACCACAATCAGTTATGGTGAGTATTCCCGCCGATGGGGCTTAAATGTGCCGCATTTCCTGCACTTTTTTGTGATTGGCCTTTTTTGAGAATTCTAAGCTGACTGCAGACCTGCTTAGTAATGGTTTATCTACAATTTCTAAGTATATGTATGCTAATAGTGGCTGTTTTGCTTAAGCTGTCATGGCTTAGTGGCTCTGTGCTTTGAT